>NW_025899907.1:0-75534 GCF_022539505.1 Lolium rigidum | reverse complement strand
TCGCTGCCTCCATGATGAGGAGGGAGTAATCCACCCCGAGGCTGAGGGCTCAGTTGTAGCTATGTGGTTCATCTCTCTCCCATGTACCTCAATACAATAATCTCATGAGCAGCTTTACATGATTGAGATTCATATGAGTTTTGTATCACCACTATTCTATGTGCTACTCTAGCAAAGTTATTAAAGTAGTTCTATTCCTCCTGCACGTGTGCAAAGGTGACGAGTGTGTGCACCGTGTTAGTACTTGGTTTATGCTATGATCATGATCTCTTGTAGATTGCGAAGTTAACTATTGCTATGATAATATTGATGTGATCTATTCCTCCTACATATGCATGAAGGTGACGAGTGTGCATGCTATGCTAGTACTTGGTTTAGTCTTTTGATCTATCTTACACTAAAGGTTACTAAAATATGAGCATTATTGTGGAGCTTGTTAACTCCGGCATTGAGGGTTCGTGTAATCCTACGCAAATGTGTTCATCATCCAACAAGAGTGTAGAGTATGCATTTATACTGTTGCTGTTATGTGATCAATGTTGAGAGTGTCCACTAGTGAAAGTGTAATCCCTAGGCCTTGTTCCTAAATACTGCTATCGCTGCTTGTTTCTTGTTTCTATTGCGTTACTACTGCTGCGTTACTACTGCTTGCGTTACTACTTGCTTGTTTACTTGTCCTGGGCAAAGCACTTTTACGGTGCCGTTGCTACTACTTATTCATACCACCTGTATTTCACTATCTCTTCGCCGAACTAGTGCACCTATTAGGTGTGTTGGGGACACAAGAGACTTCTTGCTTTGTGGTTGCGGGGTTGCATGAGAGGGATATCTTTGACCTCTTCCTCCACTGAGTTCGATAAACCTTGGGTGATCCACTTAAGGGAAACTTGCTGGCTGTTCTACAAACCTCTGCTCTTGGAGGCCCAACAGCTGTCTACAAGAATAGAAGCTCCGTAGACATCAAGCACTTTTACGGCGCCGTTGCGGGGAGGAAAGGTAAAAGGCTCTCATACTACGGTCCCGAGGTAAAGTATTTTTACTGGCGCCGTTGTGTGTGTGCTCGAAGCTATTTCCTTTAGATCCTGCAATTGCATCTTTTTGTTTCTTGTTTACACTAGTTTGGCATAATGTACAAGAGTGAGCTTCTTATTCTATTTCACGATTTAAAACATGGATTGTTTGATGCGAAAATTAAAAAACCTATGAAATCTTATTTGCATGCTTTGGTAGTAATATTAGTATGAACGCTTTGAACACCATTGTTGATAATAATATAGAAAGTTCTAAGCTTGGGGAAGCTGGTTTTCATGATCTTTTTAGTCCCCCAAGCATTGAGGAGAAAATTTTCTTTGATGATACTTTGCCTCCTATTTATGATGATAATGATAGTAGTCTTTTGGTACCACCTGTTATGGAGGATAAATTTGATTATGATTACAATATGCCTCCTACACTTGATGAAAATAATAATGATAGCTACTTTGTTGAATTTGCTCCTACTACAATTAATAAGAATTAACTATGCTTATGTGGAGAGTAATAATTTTATGCATGAGACTCATGATAAGAATGCTTTATGTGATAGTTATATTGTTGAGTTTGCTCATGTTGCTACTGAAAGTTATTATGAGAGAGGAAAATATGGTTGTAGAAATTTTCATGTTACTAAAACACCTCTCTATGTGCTGAAATTTTTGAAGCTACACTTGTTTTATCTTCCTATGCTTGTTACTTTGCTCTTCATGAACTTGTTTATTTACAAGATTCCTATGCATAGGAAGCATGTTAGACTTAAATATGTTTTTGAATTTGCCTCTTGATGCTCTCTTTTGCTTCACATACTATCTTTTGCGAGTGCATCATTAAAACTGCTTGAGCCCATCTTAATGGCTATAAAGAAAGAACTTCTTGGGAGATAACCCATGTGTTATTTTGCTACAGTACTTTGTTTTATATTTGTGTCTTGGAAGTTGTTTACTACTGTAGCAACCTCTCCTTATCTTAGTTTTGTGTTTTGTTGTGCCAAGTAAAGTCTTTGATAGTAAAGTAAGTACTAGATTTGGATTACTGCGCAGTTCCAGATTTCTTTGCTGTCACGAATCTGGGTCTACCTCCCTGTAGGTAGCTCAGAAAATTAAGCCAATTTACGTGCATGATCCTCAGATATGTACGCAACTTTCATTCAATTTGAGCATTTTCATTTGAGCAAGTCTGGTGGCCTAATAAAATCCATCTTTACGGACTGTTCTGTTTTGACAGATTCTGCCTTTTATTTCGCATTGCCTCTTTTGCTATGTTGGATGAATTTCTTTGATCCATTAATGTCCAGTAGCTTTATGCAATGTCCAGAAGTGTTAAGAATGATTGTGTCACCTCTGAACATGTTAATTTTTATTGTCCACTAACCCTCTAATGAGTTGTTTCGAGTTTGGTGTGGAGGAAGTTTTCAAGGGTCAAGAGAGGAGGATGATATACTATGATCAAGAAGAGTGAAAGCTCTAAGCTTGGGGATGCCCCGGTGGTTCACCCCTGCATATATTAAGAAGACTCAAGCGTCTAAGCTTGGGGATGCCCAAGGCATCCCCTTCTTCATCGACAACATTATCGGGTTCCTCCCCTGAAACTATATTTTTATTCCGTCACATCTTATGTACTTTACTTGGAGCGTCGTTTGTTTTTGTTTTTTATGTTTGAATAAGTTCATCATGCTTGTGTGGGAGAGAGACACGCTCCGCTGGTTCATATGAACACATGTGTTCTTAGCTTCTTAATTTTCATGGCGAAGTTTCTTCTTCGTTAATTTGTTATATGGTTGGAATTGGAAAATGATACATGTAGTAAATTGCTATAATGTCTTGGATAATGTGATACTTGGCAATTGTTGTGCTCATGTTTAAGCTCTTGCATCATATGCTTTGCACCTATTAATGAAGAAATACTTAGAGCTTGCTAATTTGGTTTGCATATTTGGTTTCTCTAGAGTCTAGATAACATCTAGTATTGAGTTTTGAACAACAAGGAAGACGGTATGGAGTCTTATAATGTTTACCATATGTCTTTTATGTGAGTTTTGCTGTACCGTTCATCCTTGTGTTTGTTTCAAATAGCCTTGCTAGCCTAAACCTTGTATCGAGAGGGATTACTTCTCATGCATCCAAAATACTTGAGCCAACCACTATGCCATTTGTGTCCACCATACCTACCTACTACATGGTATTTATCCGCCATTCCAAAGTAAATTGCTTGAGTGCTACCTTTAAAATTCCATCATTCACCTTTGCAATATATAGCTCATGGGACAAATAGCTTAAAAACTATTGTAGTATTGAATATGTACTTATGCACTTTATCTCTTATTAAGTTGCTTGTTGAGCGATAACCATGTTTACGAGGATGCCATCAACTATTCTTTGTTTGAATATCATGTGAGTTGCTATGCATGTCCGTCTTGTCTGAAGCAAGAGAGATCTACCACCTTCATGGTTGGAGCATGCATGTTGTTAGAGAAGAACTTTGGGCCGCTAACTAAAGCCATGATTCATGGTGGAAGTTTCAGTTTGGACATATATCCTCAATCTCATATGAGAATAATAATTGTTGCCACATGCTTATGCATTAAAGAGGAGTCCATTATCTGTTGTCCATGTTGTCCCGGTATGGATGTCTAAGTTGAGAATAATCAAAAGCGAGAAATCCAAAATGCGAGCTTTCTCCTTAGACCTTTGTACAGGCGACATGGAGGTACCCCATTGTTACACTTGGTCAAAACATGTGCATTGCAAAGATCCGGTAGTCCAAGTTAATTAGGACAAGGTGCGGGCACTATTAGTATACTATGCATGAGACTTGCAACTTGTAAGATATAACTTTAATAACTCATATGCTTTATTACTACCGTTGACAAAATTGTTTCATGTTTTCAAAATAAAAGCTCTAGCACAAATATAGCAATCGATGCTTTCCTCTTTGAAGGACCATTCTTTTTACTTTTATGTTGAGTCAGTTCACCTATCTCTCTCCACCTCAAGAAGCAAACACTTGTGTGAAGCTGTGCATTGATTCCTACATACTTGCATATTGTACTTGTTATATTACTCTATGTTGACAATTACCCATGAGATATACATGTTACAAGTTGAAAGCAACCACTGAAACTTAATCTTCCTTTGTGTTGCTTCAATACCTTTACTTTGATTTATTGCTTTATGAGTTAACTCTTATGCAAGACTTATTAATACTTGTCTTGAAGTACTATTCATGAAAAGTCTTTGCTTTATGATTCACTTGTTTACTCATGTCATTACCATTGTTTTGATCGCTGCATCCACTACATATGTTTACAAATAGTATGATCAAGGTTATGATGGCATATCACTTCAGAAATTATCTTTGTTATCGTTTTACCTGCTCGGGACGAGCAGGAACTAAGCTTGGGGATGCTTGATACGTCTCAGACGTATCGATAATTTCTTATGTTCTATGCCATATTATTGATGATACCTACATGTTTTATGCACACTTTATGTCATATTCGTGCATTTTCTGGAACTAACCTATTAACAAGATGCCGAAGTGCCAGTTGCTGTTTTCTGCTGTTTTTGGTTTCAGAAATCCTAGTAAAGAAATATTTTCGGAATCGGACGAAATCAAGACCGAGGGCCTTATAATTCCCGGAACCTTCCAGAGCACCAGAGAAGAGTCGGAGGGGTGCCAGGGGGGGCCCACACCACCTGGCCGCGCGGCCCAAGGGGGGGCGCGCCCCCCTATGGTGGCACCACTCCGTGGCCCCTCCGACTCCGATTCTTCGCCTATTTAAGCCGTCGTGACCTAAAAACATCGACAGAAAAAGACGAACCTCTAGAAAGACTCCAGGGGCGCCGCCACATCGCGAAACTCCAATTCGGGGGACAGGAGTCTCGTTCCGGCACCTGCCGGGACGGGGAATGCCCGGAGCCGTCTCCACCGCCGTCTTCACCGCCATCTTCACCGCCATCGCTGCCTCCATGATGAGGAGGGAGTAATCCACCCCGAGGCTGAGGGCTCCAGCTGTAGCTATGTGGTTCATCTCTCTCCCATGTACCTCAATACAATAATCTCATGAGCTGCTTTACATGATTGAGATTCATATGAGTTTTGTATCACCACTATTCTATGTGCTACTCTAGCAAAGTTATTAAAGTAGTTCTATTCCTCCTGCACGTGTGCAAAGGTAACAGATGTGTGCACCGTGTTAGTACTTGGTTTATGCTATGATCATGATCTCTTGTAGATTGCGAAGTTAACTATTGCTATGATAATATTGATGTGATCTATTCCTCCTACATATGCATGAAGGTGACAGTGTGCATGCTATGCTAGTACTTGGTTTAGTCTTTTGATCTATCTTACACTAAAGGTTACTAAAATATGAGCATTATTGTGGAGCTTGTTAACTCCGGCATTGAGGGTTCGTGTAATCCTACGCAATGTGTTCATCATCCAACAAGAGTGTAGAGTATGCATTTATCTGTTACTGTTATGTGATCAATGTTGAGAGTGTCCACTAGTGAAAGTGTAATCCCTAGGCCTTGTTCCTAAATATCGCTATCGCTGCTTGTTTACTTGTTTCTTTGCGTTACTACTGCTGCGTTACTCTACTGCGTTACTACGCTTGTTTCTTGTCCTGGGCAAAGCACTTTTCAGGTGCCGTTGCTACTACTTATTCATACCACCTGTATTTCACTATCTCTTCGCCGAACTAGTGCACCTACTAGGTGTGTTGGGGACACAAGAGACTTCTTGCTTTGTGGTTGCGGGGTTGCATGAGAGGGATATCTTTGACCTCTTCCTCCCTGAGTTCGATAAACCTTGGGTGATCCACTTAAGGGAAACTTGCTGCTGTTCTACAAACCTCTGCTCTTGGAGGCCCAACACTGTCTACAAGAATAGAAGCTCCCGTAGACATCAAACACCACGTCACAAGATACTTCAATAGCCCCAGTGGACTTGTTGTAGTATCTATAGGCGTGGGAGTTCTCCGCATATCCAACAAATGTGCCCTCAATGGTTCTAGTTTCAAATTTACCGAGCTTCCCTTTGTTGTTCTTAACAAGACATTTGCATCCAAAGACACGAATGTACATGACTTTAGGCTTGTTACCTGTGAGAAGCTCGTATGGAGTTTTGTTATGGAGGGGCGGAGGAAGAGCCGGTTGGAGTAGTGGACAACCGTAGAGATGGCTTCTCCCCAAAAGTTATGGGGTGAGTTGAATTCACTCAACATGGTTCTTGCCATCTCAATGATAGTCCGGTTCTTCCTTTCAACAACACCATTTTGTTGAGGGGTGTATGGCGCCGAAAACTCATGCTTGATGCCCTCATCATCAACAAACTCTTGCATGGTGTAGTTCTTGAACTCGGTGCCATTGTCGGTCCTAATCGCCTTGATCTCGGATTCATACATACGTTGAGCTTTCTTGGCGAAGGTGATGAACTCTCTATAGGTCTCATCCTTAGACTTAAGGAGAAAGACCCAAGAGTATCTTGAGTAATCATCAACAATGACCAGTCCATACTTGCTCCCACCAAGAGTATCATAATGTGATGGCCCAAAGAGATCCAAATGAAGGAGCTCCAAAGGCCTAGATGTGGTTACGATACTCTTGATAGGATGTTTCTTCTTGAGTTGCTTTCCGGCTACACATGCACTGCAAACACGATCTTTCTCAAAAGAAATGCCGGTTAGTCCCACAATGTTCTCACCCTTTAGGAGTTGTTTGAGATTTCTCATGTTAACATGACCAAGGCGATGATGCCACAACCAACCTTCGTCATGTTTGGCCGCCATTAGACATGTGGAGGGAGAGGGGCTCTCTTTCGAGAGGTCAACCACATAAAGGTTGTTCTCCACATATCCAACAAGGACCAATTTGAGATTGTCACTCCTAAAGACTTTCACACAATAATTAGTAAAATATGAATTGTAACCGGCATCCGCAAGGTGATATAGAGAAAGCAAATTATAGCCAAGGGATTCAACAAGCATGACCGTCTCAAGGCACAAGTCCTTAGAGATTGCCACCTTGCCATACCCAAGTACCTTTCCCTTTGAATTGTCACCAAAGGTGATGTTTGACTTCTTGTTTATATCTTCAATGAATTGGTCAAGCACACCTCTTCCTCCGGTCATATGATTGGTGCATCCACTATCAAACACCTATTTTGGACCACCGGAGGAATACCCCTACAAGATCAAGTAGAGGATTTAGGAACCCATTGATTAATGGGTTCCTTTGCAATGGCAACAATATCTTTTGGTACCCAAATTGAGTACCCTCTATAAGCATAGCCACTACGAGGGCCAACATAGTTAGCATAAACATCACCATAATAATCAACAAATAAAGCATAGTGATTGTTTGGCCTCGTGCGGTCACCACTAGTGGCTTTGCCCTTTGAGGCTTTGCCATCATTAGTGACCTTATTGTTCTTTTCTTGAGCGGGCTTCTCCTTCTTGTAGTTCTTCTTCTTGTGGGACTTGGGAACATATCCAAGTCCAAACTTTTGATTGTTTGACCTTTGCTTACTCAAGAGGTCATCCAATCCCATCTTGTCCTTGGCGGTGGTGAACTTCGCAAGTTCCTTTGTTAACCTAACATTTTCCTCAAGAATAGATGCTTGCTCACAAGAAGATTCATTAGGATGATAGTCGAGACCATATTTGGTCACCAAAGATTCAAGATATGCATTGGTATCGACATGCAAAGATAGTTCCTCTTGTAAACGAACATATTCCTTAACAAGCTTAGCATGCTCACTAGTAAAGGAGGTGGAGGAACTAGCATCCTTTTCAACAACAATGGGATCCTTCATTGATCCAAGAGCTTTCTTGTAGGTTTCTTGAAGTATGTCATGGTTCTCTCCAAGTTTCTTGAGCTCATCCTTGACAAGCTTGTTAGCCCTTTCAAGGTGGTCAAGATCCCTTGTGAGAGAAGCATGAGCAACTTCAAGCTCCTTCTTTGAAGCATCGAGCTCTTGGGACAATAATTGAGCCCTTTCAATAGTTTCTAGGTCCTTAACGTTATCAAGTTCATAAGTTTCAATTTGTTGCTTAAGGCCTTGAGATATGCACCTTTCGGTTTTTAGCTCTTGTCTTAGGAGATCGAATCTCCGTTCTTTTTCATTCAAATGATATTCTAATTCCTCAATGGACTCATCCTTTTATTTGAGGGAGTCCATCAAGAAATCAAACTTGACAAGAGCATTACCACGAAGGGTGCATCTTACTTTGTAAAGTTCCTTAAGCATAGCTAACTCTTCTTGATTTTCAGTTTCATCATCAAGAACACTAGATTAGGAAGATGGAGACTCCATTACCTTGGTCTCTCTTGCCATTAAACAAGAGCCAACGATTGTAGAGGAGGGAGAGTCATCGGAGTCATCGGAGTCATCATCTTGAGTTGTTCTTGCCATGAAGGAAGAACCAACATCATTCTCCGTGGAGTAATACTTGGAGTAGTCATATGTGAAGAGTGACCCAGGCTTGGAGAAAGCCAAACCGGCCACTCCGGCCTCGTTCTCCTCATCTTCCTCTTCTTCATCGGACAAGTACTCGGCCCCAACAAAGGCTCTTCCCTTGTTCTTCTTGTATCGATCGTTGATTGGGTTTGGCTTCAATGTTGGCTTGACCCCTTTGATGAACTTTGGCTTGTCTACCCTTTTCTTATAAGGTCACTCATTTGCAAAGTGGCTATCTCCATCACAGTTGTAGCAGGTTCTCTTCTTCTTCTCATTGAGGAGCATTGGAAACTTTGCCTTGTACTTCTTGGCAAAGAAAGCAAAGTCGGTAGCAATGTCACTAGTTGAAGTCATCTCTTCATCTTCTTCAATTTCATAGACTTCTTCTCTTCGATAGTCAGCTCTAGCTTTGAGGGCAATGTTGTGTGAGGCTTCATGGTTGTGTGAGGCTTCATCAATACGATTCATTGCCATGAGCCTTTTTCCTGACTTGTCCATGTTTTCATTGGCCGCCACATAGGAGACAAGATCATCGGAGTTCAGATCGGCACTCTTGGTAATGATTTGCAAGTTGAGTGCAAGGTTGGTGTCTTCTTTCTTGACTGCAATCATGGCAATGACCTTGGACTTTATGAATGCTTCATTCATCTCAAAGCCGTCATTGTACTTCTCAACTCCAAGACCCTTGACCTTCACTCTAAGAGCACCAAGTCTTGCATAGGCATCGGCCACGGACTCTCCTTCTCTAATCATGAACATAGTGGCCTCTTGCTTTGCGGACTCTGTCGTCGTGGTGAACAGACAGATGCCATAGGATGGCTTAAGTTGGGGCCGAATGGGCGCTAGAGGATTCGGGGGAGGGTTTTTGATTAGATGGGATGAACTTCCGGATGCTTTCCTCAAGAACTTAGCCAAGGCTAGAGGTAAAAGACACAAGGAAGAACTCTGCTCTAGATCTTTCTCTTCATTGATCTTAACAAGGTACAGGTTTGTGCATAGCATATCATCTGCCCGCGTACGGGTGTGCCCTCTCTCCTTATATAGGGGAGAGGGTGGCTTACAGGGGAAGAAACCCTAGAAACCCTAATGGCATCTTTGACTAGACAAACTACTTTACAAAGTTACTTTAATCATAAATGACGCCGGGGTCTTCTTTAATCAGGGAGGCTGACGTGCTCCGGCTTCTTCCAGCGTCATCCTCTTCTTTATCGTCATGGCTTCGTTTAAAGCTACTTTGCTTAGCTCATCTTTGTCCTCTAGCTATGGAGAGAATCTTTGACCAGTCTTGCCGACGTGCTACAGTGCACTTCTTGCCGGTAGCCCGGTGTCTTTTCTATCCGGTTCCGGTATATCCCTCCTGGAGATACCGGCTTAGCTTTACTTAACCAAACACTTAACTTCGTGCTCCGGTATAAACATTAAACCGGTATCTTGATGGCCTAAACCATCCGGTTTTAGCATGCCTTTGGCATACCGGGGGTCATCCCCCAACATTAGTCCCCGAAGCTGGTATAGTCCGGTGGATCCTATCCAACGGACCATGCCAGGTTCCCATATCTTAAGGTACCGGTTTAATCTTTCCGGTGGTAAGTTTAGATCTCCCGGCATCTTTGCCGGACTCACATCTTTTTCTCTTTACAAAGTGTCTTCCGGTATCTTATCCCCCGGTATCTTAGTCATTAACTCTTTCCTCGGCGAAGTCGAGAATATCTCGGGTACAATGCCTGTCAGTGACATGCGCACTGTACCTGACGCGCCAGTGTCAGGGGTCACTTCCCTTCGGCTTCTGCGCCAGCATTTATGGCGCCACACCGGATCCCCGCCGCCGTTCCGGATCCGTGCGGCCTCCCTGTGGCATGTTATTTTCTGCTCGTATATCCTCGTGCCACGTGGCGGCCCACGAAGCGAACCGCCGCGGCCCAGCGGTTGCTGGCCCACTATCTCCTTTTTCCTATAAAGAGGGAGTGCGGTTCCACTTCATCTCTTTCCCCGCATTCGCCTACTTCCCAGTGCTTCGAACCCCTCGCCTCGTGCAACCTCGTCGCCGTCGGTCGCCGCTAGAGCCCTGCTCCCGACGAACTTGCTCCGTCGCTCTTGCTGCGCCGAAGATCTTCACCGCGGAGAGATCCACCGGTGCTTCTTCGCCGCCACTGCTTCGAGCTTTCTTCGGCGGTTTTCACCCTTCTCCGTCGCCAGCCTCCGCCGGCCTTCACGAGCTTGCCGCTGCTCCGGCGACCTTCTCCCCCAGCGTCTCCGCCGCCTCAGGTTAGGCTCGATGCGCATTTACTTCTCTTTTCTTCGCTTTTCAGATCTTGGGCCGGTAGAATATTTACTTCCTCTTTTCTTTTGCTTTTCCTCTTACTCGTAGATCTTCGCGCGAGGGTAGATCTTGGGAAATCTGTTTTTCGGGTAGATACCGGCGTCTCTCAGATCCATATGTCTAGCGAAGAGTCTCTCTCCGTATCATCCTCCAGTAGCCACCAGAGTAGAACTTCCGACGGGCTAACCGCTGATCTTGTTCGGATGGAAACCGATACCGGCAAAGATCAAGAGGCCGGCAGCTCTAGCCAAGCCCCCCGGAAAGATCTATCCGGTATCACACGCGGAGCCTGGAGAGGCTCCGATGTTACGCAGCACGAGATCGACTGGCTCTACCGGTCTAGAAGGATACCGGAAGGAGTATCTTGTCGGCTTCCTGGCGACGAGATCGAACCGGTACTCCAACCCGGTGAGTTCGTAGTCTTCCTTGCTCATTTAGAGCGTGGCTTCGGCCTTCCCGCCTCCGACTTCTTCCGCCAAGTTCTGGATTTCTATCAACTCCAGCCTCACCATCTTCCCGGCAATGCCGTTTTTTACCTCTCTTGCTATGCTGCCTTCATAGAAGGCTACATCGGCATCCGTCCCACTCGCGAGACTTTTGCTCGCTTCTTCTCTCTCCGGATTAACTCCGTCCAGGGCAAGGACATTCCTAAGCCCAAACCCCCCGTTCAATGCGGGTCTTGCATTATCGGCTCCCGCCAAGGGAGCCCCTTCTTTAAATTCACCGGCCTCGAGTCCTGCCGGTTATGGCAAACGACGTTCTTTTACGTGAAGAACACCGGCGCCCCAGATCTCATTAATCTGCCGGCTTTCAACCCGGCGCCGCCCACGAAGGTCAACTGGGGCTACTTCCCTGGTACGAATCACATTGAGACGAACCGGGTCGTACGCTTCATGGAGAAGTTGATGAAAGAGACCAACATCTGTTCTAACGACATCATCCGCACCTTCATCTCACGCCGGGTGCTTCCCCTTAAGCGCCGGGCTCATAAGATAAGCGAGATGTATGGCCCTGGCGATCCCACCAAGATCACCGGCCTTCCCCTAACCAAGGAGGATGTAGTCCTCAAGGCTAAGCAAATCTGCCAAACTGACATGCCGGATGACTAGGAGTGGGGCTTCCTGCCTCTCAGCTCCACCAACCCTCCAACCGACGAAGTAAGAGACTGTGCCACTCGGGCTGTTCTACCGGTAACTTTTACGCTGCGGCTAACTGATTTTCTCTTTGTTCTCAGGCCAAGGACCGCTTCCCTCGCATCGAATCGGATCGGCGAGGCCCTTGCCGGAAACGCCCTCTGGACAAGGTCGACCCAGACCCTTACGTCCATTGGACCGATCTCAAGATGGGCCGCATCCCCACTTCGCGCCCTGGTAATTTTTTGTATGAGGCTCCCGGTTCCAGCGATGATCTCACCATACTTGAGGTAGTTTCCTCTTCCGGTCTCTTATGCATTGTTGCTATTTTCCCTTTGTAGATGCTCCCTCAGCTGGCCCCAAACCACAGGTTCACGAGAACGTGGTCCCTCTGCAGGCCGAGGTCGGCCAGGAGTTCCTGGAGAAGCTCATTCCCCAGGGCAAGAAGAACAAGGCCCCGAAACCTGATGCCGGCTCAAGCCAAACTCCCCCCATCAAACGCTTCCGGACGGAAGTCCTTGGGGGGAAAGAAACTGGCAAGAGGCGCTACCAGGGGAAGACGATGCCGGTCTCCTCTCGGTAAGTTTTTTGTCTCTCTATTTGCTTCGTTTTACAAATTTTTTCTTCCTCTTGCTCTTTTTGATCTTTTCTTTCTTTCTTGTTCAGCCCTGCGCTTAAGCTCTCCAAGAGCGCCAGCGGCGCGAGGCCGGAGAGCTCTGCGGGAACCACAAGGACCTCAACTCCTCCTCCTCACTCAAGCCCGGTACCCTCTGGTACCGGCAACCCTTCTGCCTCCCCTCTGGGAGGCACCTCAAGTGCGGGGCGCGCGGCCCCTACACCTCCTGATGACCGCGCGGAGGAGGACCTCATCTCCCCTCCAGAAAAACAAGATACCGGCGCCAGCAACATCGGCGCCGATCATGAAGCTGCCGGGCGGGCGGAACCTCTGGTTCCTCCTGCCCCGAAAAGAAAGAAGAAGAAGACCTCGAACTCTTCCCCCACCAAGTATGTGCCGGATACTTCCGCGCCGGCAAGCTCTACACCACCGCCAAAAGCTCCTATCCTTGAGCCAACTGGGGCCACTCCAACGCTGCCGCCAAGCCAAGGACCCTCCGCGGGTAAGCCGATGCCACCGCCAGAAGGAAGCAAGCTCCGCGTGTCGGAACCCTTCAAGGGGAAGTCCACGGCCTCCGGCACTTCACCCGCCGGCCAGCAATCCTTGGTGTTGCACGTCGGCCGCGCCGCTGCCGGAGAAAAACCTTCCGGCCTCTTGGGCCGGATCACTGAGCTAAAACGCGAAGGCCGCGAGCTGGGGCACCTGGCTGATTATGCTGAGAAGTGGAATGCTGCGGATGTGTCCGTAGCTACCCGCGGCCTAGGGAAGGACCGACTTCCGGCGCTGGACCCCGCTGGCCCTCGGTCCACGGAGGAGCACTTCATGCGGCTAAGGCGCTCGATGAAGGAGCTGGACAACGCATGGCACGATGCCACCAACAACATGGTGGTAAGTTTCACCAAACTCTTTGCAATTTTTCAATTCATGCCGGTTTCTTTCTTTCCGGACTCTGTCTATCTTCCCAGTCCCCGAGTTTCGTGTTGAGAGCGCAGCTCTTAGCGCGAAATTTAGGTAGAAACTTCAAAAAACCGGCATAGCCAGTCCACGAGTTTCGGGTTAAGAACTTTGCTCTTAGCGCGAAACTTAGGTAAAAGCACAAAGAAACCGACTTCTTTTTTCTAACCTATTTTTCTTGAACAGAGCACGGCCGACGCCCGGAAGCACCTCTTTGAGGAGCTTCTCTGGGAGCACCGGGACCTTGCTGAAGCGCACAGCAAATGCCAAGGTAAGCTTCTGCGCCTCCGGCATCCTCTTACCGGAAGGTTTTCTTTCTTAGTACTTACAAATCTTTTTGTACAATAGCTATCCTGGAAGCTTCCATTGAAGCCCTCAAGACTCAGCTCGCCACGCTCCAAGGTACCGCTCCTTCTTTCCGGTCAACTTGTCTCTCTTCATTTTGCCAGTTACAATTTTGTTAACGCTTTCTTTCCGGGCTCTAGATGAGAAAGAGCAACTCATCAAAGAGCATCGCAAGGCTCTGGACGCCCAGGAGCTTTACTCCAAGGGGCTGAAGGATCAACTGATCCAGCTTGGGCTCAAGCACAACGAGGCGATGAAGGCCGCCCAAGCTGCCGCTGAAGCCAAGCTGAACGAGGCTCTGGAGGATGCCAACAACTCCACCGTGGTGCTGCGGGCGGAGCTTGAGGAGGGAGCCAAGGCGCGGAAAGCAGCCGAGGACCAGGCCGCGCGCTTGGAGGAGGAGCAGAAGGAGTATGACCAACTGGTCATGCAAACCGACGCGCTTGCCTTCAGTAAGTTTTTCTTCGTTTTTCTCCGGTTCCTGCTTATAAGCTTATACTTTCCGGTAACATATTCTTATCTTTTCTTTCTTTGCCCCGCAGGGCTCTTTCCGGATTCTCAGCTGCACGCGCAGAAGAAGGTGGCCGAGCGCCGGATCCAGCAGGAGTACAAGAACCTGGAAGCGCCATGGGATCCTTATGATCACCTGGTTGCCCTCTCTGCGCGGGTCTCCCACATGCGTGCGGTGGACCGGAACCTCGCGGATCTGCCCGATGTGGCGATCCACCTCTTCAAGGTGCTCTGGCCTGGGGAGGAGGTGCCGCCAAACCTCACGCTTACCTCCGAGTGCCTGAAGGGTGCCGGCCGGCGAATCCGGGAGTGGCAATGCTCTGCGGCTCGTGCCAGAGCAGATGCGGCGCTGCGCGTCGCCTGCTCCTGGTACGAAGAGCTGGATCTGGACGCCCTCCTTGGCGTGCGCGAGAACGCTCCCACCGACATGGATCCGGTCCTCACCGCGAAGCGGCAGGATCGAGCCTACCAGATTGCTGAGTACGCCTCGGTCCGCACCTTCATCCCTCCTCCTCCCGATGTCAAGGACTACCTCAGCGACGACGAAGAAGGAGAAGATGAGGAAGATGAAGATGCCGGAGCGGGCGATGCGCCCCCGGAAGCTCCAGAGGCCGGTGCCGCTCCTCCTGAAGCCCCTGCTGCCTAAGTACCTATTGTGATATGTTTGCCTGCTCCTGCTTATCTCAAAACAATGCTCGTTCTACCCTGGTATGCCGGGGTTTATGATGTAATATAAAACTGTCGTCGTGGTGAACAAACAGATGCCATATGATGGCTTAGGTTGGGGTCGAATGGACGCAAGAGGATTCGGGGGAGGGTTTGTGATTAGATGGGATGAACTTCCGGATGGTTTCCTCAAGAACTTAACCAAGGCTAGAGGTTCAAGAAGAAAGACATAAGGAAGAACTCGCTCTAGATCATCTTCTTTATTGATCTTAGCAGGATACAAGTTTCTCCGTACAAGTGTTCCTCTGTGTTCATGTGTCCGCCCGTAAGAGGGGCTGCCTGATACGTCTCCAACGTATCGATAATTTCTTGTGTTCCATGCCACATTATTGATGTTATCTACATGTTATATGCACACTTTATGTCATATTCGTGCATTTTCTGGAACTAACCTATTAACAAGATGCCGAAGTGCCGGTTCTCGTTTTCTGCTGTTTTTGGTTTCAGAAATCCTAGTAACGAAATATTCTCGGAATCGGACGAAATCAACGCCCGGGTTCCTATTTTACCCGGAAGCATCCGAACACACGAGAACCGCCGGAGAAGGGGGCAGGGCCACCACACCACACCCGGCGCGGCCAAGGGGGGGGCGCGCCCCCTAGGGTGTGGGCCCCCGGAAGCCCTCTGCGCCGCCTCTCCGCCTATATAAAGCCCCCGACCTAAAAACCTCGGGGCGTTCAACGAAAAGCACGAAACCTTCCGGAGCCGCCGCCATCGCGAAGCCAAGATGCGGGGGACGGGAGTCTCCGTTCCGGCACCCTGCCGGAGCGGGGAAGTGCCCCGGAAGGCTTCTCCATCGACACCGCTGCCATCTCCACCGCCATCTTCATCACCGCTGCTGCTCCCATGAGGAGGGAGTAGTTCTCCATCGAGGCTCGGGGCTGTACCGGTAGCTATGTGGTTCATCTCTCTCCTATGTGCTTCAATACAATAATCTCATGAGCTGCCCTACATGATTGAGATTCATATGATGATGCTTGTAATCTAGATGTCATTATGCTAGTCAAGTGAGTTTTACTTATGTGATCTCCGGAGACTCCTTGTCCCACGTGTGTAAAGGTGACGAGTGTGTGCACCGTGTGGGTCTCTTAGGCCATATTTCACAGAATACTTACTCAATGTTGAATGGCATAGTGAGGTGCTTATTTATATCTCTTTAAGATTGCAATATGTTTTGTATCACAATTTATCTATGTGCTACTCTAGTGATTTGTTATTAAAGTAGTTCTATTCCTCCTGCACGTGTGCAAAGGTGACAGTGCGTGCACCGTGTTAGTACTTGGTTTATGCTATGATCATGATCTCTTGTAGATTGCGAAGTTAACTATTGCTATGATAATATTGATGTGATCTATTCCTCCTACATATGCATGAAGGTGACGAGTGTGCATGCTATGCTAGTACTTGGTTTAGTCTTTCGATCTATCTTACACTAAAGGTTACTAAAATATGAGCATTATTGTGGAGCTTGTTAACTCCGGCATTGAGGGTTCGTGTAATCCTACGCAATGTGTTCATCATCCAACAAAAGTGTAGAGTATGCATTTATCTATTCTGTTATGTGATCAATGTTGAGAGTGTCCACTAGTGAAAGTGTAATCCCTAGGCCTTGTTCCTAAATATCGCTATCGCTACTTGTTTACTTGTTTTACTACGTTACTACTTGTTGCATTACTACGCTTGTTTACTCGTCCCGGGCAAAGCACTTTTCACGGTGCCGTTGCTACCACTTATTCATACCACCTGTATTTCACTATCTCTTCGCCGAACTAGTGCACATATTAGGTGTGTTGGGGACACAAGAGACTTCTTGCTTTGTGGTTGCAGGGTTGCATGAGAGGGATATCTTTGACCTCTTCCTCCCTGAGTTCGATAAACCTTGGGTATCCACTTAAGGGAAACTTGCTGCTGTTCTACAAACCTCTCGCTCTTGGAGGCCCAACACTGTCTACAAGAATAGAAGCTCCCGTAGACATCAAGCACTTTTCTGGCGCCGTTGCCGGGGAGGAAAGGTAAAAGGCACTCATACTACGGTCTCAGGTAAAGTATTTTTCTGGCGCCGTTGTGTGTGTGCTCGAAGCTATTTCCTTTAGATCCTGCAATTGCATCTTGTTGTTTCTTGTTTACACTAGTTTGGCATAATGTACAAGAGTGAGCTTCTTATTCTATTTCCTGATTTAAAACATGGATTGTTTGATGCGAAAATTAAAAAACCTATGAAATCTTATTTGCATGCTGGTAGTAATATTAGTATGAACGCTTTGAACACCATTGTTGATAATAATGTAGAAAGTTCTAAGCTTGGGGAAGCTGGTTTTCATGATCTTTTTAGTCCCCCAAGCATTGAGGAGAAAATTTTCTTTGATGACACTTTGCCTCCTATTTCTGATGATTATAATGATAGTGGTCTTTTGGTACAACCTACTATGGAGAGTAAATTTTGTTGTGATTATACTATGCCTCCTACACTTGATGAGAATAATAATGATAGCTACTTTGTTGAATTTGCTCCCACTACAACTAATAAAATTGATTATGCTTATGTGGAGAGTAATAATTTTATGCATGAGACTCATGATAAGAATGCTTTATGTGATGGTTATATTGTTGAGTTTGCTCATGTTGCTACTGAAAGTTATTATGAGAGAGGAAAATATGGTTGTAGAAATTTTCATGTTACTAAAACACCTCTCTATGTGCTGAAATTTTTCAAGCTACACTTGTTTTATCTTCCTATGCTTGTTACTTTGCTCTTCATGAACTTGTTTATTTACAAGATTCCCTTGCATAGGAAGCATGTTAGACTTAAATTTGTTTCAAATTTGCCTCTTGATGCTCTCTTTTGCTTCAAATACTATTTCTTGCGAGTGCATCATTAAAACTGCTGAGCCCATCTTAATGGCTAAAAAGAAAGAACTTCTTGGGAGATAACCCATGTGTTATTTTGCTACAGTACTTTGTTTTATATTTGTGTCTTGGAAGTTGTTTACTACTGTAGCAACCTCTCCTTATCTTAGTTTTGTGTTTTGTTGTGCCAAGTAAAGTCTTTGATAGTAAAGTAAGTACTAGATTTGGATTACTGCGCAGAAACAGATTTCTTTGCTGTCACGAATCTGGGTCTAATTCTCTGTAGATAACTCAGAAAATTATGCCAATTTACGTGAGTGATCCTCAGATATGTACGCAACTTTCATTCAATTTGAGCATTTTCATTTGAGCAAGTCTGGTGGCCTAATAAAATCCATCTTTACGGACTGTTCTGTTTTGACAGATTCTGCCTTTTATTTCGCATTGCCTCTTTTGCTATGTTGGATGAATTTCTTTGATCCATTAATGTCCAGTAGCTTTATGCAATGTCCAGAAGTGTTAAGAATGATTGTGTCACCTCTGAACATGTTAATTTTTATTGTCCACTAACCCTCTAATGAGTTGTTTCGAGTTTGGTGTGGAGGAAGTTTTCAAGGGTCAAGAGAGGAGGATGATATACTGTGATCAAGAAGAGTGAAAGCTCTAAGCTTGGGGATGCCCCGGTGGTTCACCCCTGCATATTTTAAGAAGACTCAAGTGTCTAAGCTTGGGGATGCCCAAGGCATCCCCTTCTTCATCGACAAATTATCAGGTTCCTTCTCTTGAAACTATATTTTTATTCGGCCACATCTTATGTACTTTACTTGGAGCGTCCGTGTGCTTTTGTTTTTGTTTTTGTTTGAATAAATGCTTGTGTGGGAGAGAGACACGCTCCGCTGGTTCGTATGAACACATGTGTTCTTAGCTTTTAATTTTCATGGCGAAGTTTCTTCTTCGTTAATTTGTTATATGGTTGGAATTGGAAAATGATACATGTAGTAATTGCTATAATGTCTTGGGTAATGTGATACTTGGCAATTGTTGTGCTCATGTTTAAGCTCTTGCATCATATACTTTGCACCTATTAGTGAAGAATACATAGAGCATGCTAAAATTTGGTTTGCATAATTGGTCTCTCTAAAGTCTAGATAATTTCTAGTATTGAGTTTTGAACAACAAGGAAGACGGTGTAGAGTCTTATAATGTTTTCAATATGTCTTTTATGTGAGTTTTGCTGCACCAGTTCATCCTTGTGTTTGTTTCAAATAAGCCTTGCTAGCCTAAACCTTGTATCGAGAGGGAATACTTCTCATGCATCCAAAATACTTGAGCCAACCACTATGCCATTTGTGTCCACCATATCTACCTATACTACATGGTATTTTCCCGCCATTCCAAAGTAAATTGCTTGAGTGCTACCTTTAAAATTCCATCATTCACCTTTGCAATATATAGCTCATGGGACAAATAGCTTAAAAACTATTGTGGTATTGAATATGTAATTATGCACTTTATCTCTTATTAAGTTGCTTGTTGTGCGATAACCATGTTTATCGGGGAACGCCATCAACTCATTGTTGAATTTCATGTGAGTTGCTATGCATGTTCGTCTTGTCGGAAGTAAGGGCGATCTACACTGAGTTGAATGGTTTGAGCATGCATATTGTGAGAGAAGAACATTGGGCCGCTAACTAAAGCCATGATTCATGGTGGAAGTTTCAGTTTTGGACAAATATCCTCAAGTCTCTAATGAGAAAAGAATTAATTGTTGTCAAATGCTTAAAGCATTAAAAGAGGAGTCCATTATCTCGTTGTCTATGTTGTCCCGGTATGGATGTCTAAGTTGAGAATAATCAAAAGCGAGAAATCCAAATGCGAGCTTTCTCCTTAGACCTTTGTACAGGCGGCATAGAGGTACCCCTTTGTGAAACTTGGTTAAAGCATATGTATTGCGGTGATAATCCGGGTAGTCCAAGCTAATTAGGACAAGGTGCGGGCACTATTGGTACACTATGCATGAGGCTTGCAACTTATAAGATATAATTTACATGATGCATATGCTTTATTACTACCGTTGACAAAATTGTTTCATGTTTTCAAAATCAAAGCTCTAGCACAAATATAGCAATCGATGCTTTTCCTCTATGGAGGACCATTCTTTTACTTTCATTGTTGAGTCAGTTCACCTATTTCTCTCCATCTCAAGAAGCAAACACTTGTGTGAACTGTGCATTGATTCTTACATATTTGCATATTGCATTTGTTATATTGCTTTGCATTGACAATTATCCATGAGATATACATGTTATAAGTTGAAAGCAACCGCTGAAACTTCATCTTCCTTTGTGTTGTTTCAATACCTTTACTTTGAATTATTACTTTATGAGTTAACTCTTATGCAAGACTTATTGATGCTTGTCTTGAAGTGCTATTCATGAAAAGTCTTTGCTTTATGATTCAGTTGTTTACCCATGTCATATACATTGTTTTGATCGCTGCATTCACTACATATGCTTTACAAATAGTATGATCAAGTTTATGATGGCATGTCACTCCGGAAATTATCTTTGTTATCGTTTTACCTGCTCGGGACGAGCGGAACTAAGCTTGGGGATGCTGATACGTCTCCAACGTATCGATAATTTCTTGTGTTCCATGCCACATTATTGATGTTATCTACATGTTATATGCACACTTTATGTCATATTCGTGCATTTTACGGAACTAACCTATTAACAAGATGCCGAAGTGCCGGTTCTGTTTTCTGCTGTTTTTGGTTTCAGAAATCCTAGTAACGAAATATTCTCGGAATCGGACGAAATCAATGCCCGGGTTCCTATTTTACCCGGAAGCATCCGGAACACACGAGAACCGCCGGAGAAGGGGGCGGGGCCACCACACCACACCCCGGCGTGGCCAAGGGGGGGCGCGCCCCTAGGGTGTGGGCCCCCGAAGCCCTCCTGCGCCGCCTCTCCGCCTATATAAAGCCCCCGACCTAAAAACCTCGGGGCGTTCGACGAAAACCACGAAACCTTCCGGAGCCGCCGCCATCGCGAAGCCAAGATCCGGGGACAGGAGTCTCTGTTCCGGCACCCTGCCGGAGCGGGGAAGTGCCCCGGAAGGCTTCTCCATCGACACCGCTGCCATCTCCACCGCCATCTTCATCACCGCTCGCTGCTCCCATGAGGAGGGAGTAGTTCTCCATCGAGGCTCGGGGCTGTACCGGTAGCTATGTGGTTCATCTCTCTCCTATGTGCTTCAATACAATAATCTCATGAGCTGCCCTACATGATTGAGATTCATATGATGATGCTTGTAATCTAGATGTCATTATGCTAGTCAAGTGAGTTTTACTTATGTGATCTCCGGAGACTCCTTGTCCCACGTGTGTAAAGGTGACAGTGTGTGCACCGTGTGGGTCTCTTAGGCCATATTTCACAGAATACTTACTCAATTTTGAATGGCATAGTGAGGTGCTTATTTATATCTCTTTAAGATTGCAATATGTTTTGTATCACAATTTATCTATGTGCTACTCTAGTGATTTGTTATTAAAGTAGTTCTATTCCTCCTGCACGTGTGCAAAGGTGACAGATGCGTGCACCGTGTTAGTACTTGGTTTATGCTATGATCATGATCTCTTGTAGATTGCGAAGTTAACTATTGCTATGATAATATTGATGTGATCTATTCCTCCTACATATGCATGAAGGTGACGAGTGTGCATGCTATGCTAGTACTTGGTTTAGTCTTTCGATCTATCTTACACTAAAGGTTACTAAAATATGAGCATTATTGTGGAGCTTGTTAACTCCGGCATTGAGGGTTCGTGTAATCCTACGCAATGTGTTCATCATCCAACAAAAGTGTAGAGTATGCATTTATCTATTATGTTATGTGATCAATGTTGAGAGTGTCCACTAGTGAAAGTGTAATCCCTAGGCCTTGTTCCTAAATACTGCTATCGCTACTTGTTTACTGTTTTACTACGTTACTACTGTTGCATTACTACTGCTTGTTTACTGTCCTGGGCAAAGCACTTTTCTGGTGCCGTTGCTACCACTTATTCATACCACCTGTATTTCACTATCTCTTCGCCGAACTAGTGCACATATTAGGTGTGTTGGGGACACAAGAGACTTCTTGCTTTGTGGTTGCAGGGTTGCATGAGAGGGATATCTTTGACCTCTTCCTCCCTGAGTTCGATAAACCTTGGGTATCCACTTAAGGGAAACTTGCTGCTGTTCTACAAACCTCTGCTCTTGGAGGCCCAACACTGTCTACAAGAATAGAAGCTCCCGTAGACATCACTGCCCCCTCTCCTTATATAGGGGAGAGGGTGGCTTACAGGGCAAGAAACCCTAATGGCATCTTTGACTAGACAAACTACTTTACAAAGCTACTTTAATCATAGAAGACACCGGAGTCCTCTTTAATCAGGGACGCTGACGTCCTCCGGCTTCTTTGACCGTCATCCTTCTCTTTATCGTCAGCCCTTCGTTTAAAGCTACTTTGCTTAGCTCATCCTTGTCTTCTAGCTCTGGAGAGAATCTTTGACCTGTCCTGCCGACATGCTCTTCCTTCCGGTAGCCCGGTATCTTCTTATCCGGTTCCGGCATACCCCACTTGGGGATACCGGCTTAGCTTCACTTAGCTAAGTTCTTATCTCTAAGTTCCGGTGCGAACACTAAACCGGTATCTTGATGGCTCAAACCATCCGGTTTGGCATGCCTTTGGCATACCGGGGGTCATCCCCCCAACATTAGTCCCCGAAGCTGGTATAGTCTGGCGGATCCTATCCAACAGACCATGCCAGGTTCTTTCATTTTAGGATACCGGTTTAATCTATCCGGCCTTAGGCTTGTATCCGGCATCTTTGCCCAGGTCATCGCTATCTCTTTTTCATAAGACATCATCCGGTGTCTTATCCTCCGGCATCTTAGTCATTTAACACTTCCTCGGCGACGTCGAGAATATCTCGGGCCCCGCGCCTGTCAGTGACATGCGCACTGTGGATCGACGCGCCAGTGTCAGGGGTCACTTCCCTTCGGCTTCTGCGCGCGCATTAACTGCTTCACAGCAAATCCCAACCGCTTCTCTGGATCCGTGGGCACCTCCCTGTGGCTTATTACTTTTTCGCGTGTACTACTATGCCACGTGGCGGCCCGTGGAGCGAACCGTCGCGGCCCACGACCCAAACCGCCGAGGCCCAGCGGTTTTCGGCCCACATCTCCCTCTTCCTTTATAAGGGGGAACCGCTTCTCCTTCTTCCTCTTCTCGCATTCTCCACCTCCTCGCGCACAGTGCTTTCGCCCTTAGCGCCTCCGCTGCTCCGTTTCGCCGCCCGAGCTCCGCCGTCCAGCGCATCTTCGATACTGCTTCGCCGGACGTCGCCGGACTTCGTCGCGCGAAGAACCTCTGCAGCGCTTCTGCCCCCGCGGCGGCATTGGTGCTTCTTCGAGCTTCTTCTCACCTTGCCGCCGACGGACTACCTCGCCGGCCTTTGGCTCGTCGCTCCTCCGGCGAACCTTTTCCTCAACTACTCCGCCGCCTCAGGTTAGGCTTAATCTGGTTTTACTCCTCTTTTACTTGCTTCCTAGATCTCGACTCGGTAGTGTATTTACTTCTTCTTTTTCTTGCTTTTTCTCTCTTTCGTAGATCTTCACGCGGGGGTATATTGTGGGATTCTTGTTTCTCTTCGCCGAATTCCATGTCTAGTATGGAATCCTCCTCTACTTCTTCTTCTGCCTCTTCATCCGCTAGCCGGCGTAGCAGATCTTCCGACGGACTTTCCGCCGATCTTGCCCGGATGGACGCTGAGTCCGGTAGCAACCGCGCATCCGGTAGTTCTAGTGAAGGTTCCGGTATGGATTCTTCCGGTATCACCCGTGGGGCCTGGATGGGCTCAAACGTTACTAAGTTCGAGATCGACTGGCTTTACCGGTCCAGGAGGATTCCGGAAGGAGTGACCTGCCGGCTTCCTCGCGACGAGATCAAACCGGTGCCCGAACCCGGCGAACGAGTTGTCTTTCTCGCTCACTTTGAGCGCGGCTTCGGCCTTCCTGCCTCCGATTTTTTCCGACGTTTCCTTGATTTTTATGAACTTCAACCTCACCATCTCCCTGGCAACGCCATTTTCTACCTTTCTTGCTATGCCACCTTCATGGAGGCTTACATCAGCATTCGTCCCACTCGTGAGACGTTTGCCCGCTTCTTTGCTCTTCGGATCAACTCCGTTCAGGGCAAGGACATTCGTAAACCCAAACCCCCCGTTCAATGCGGGTCTTGCATCATCGGCTCCCGTCAAGGGAGCCCTTTCTTCAAATTCTCCGGTCTCGAGTCATGCCGGCTATGGCAAGGGACCTTTTTCTACGTGAAGAACAAGGGTGCCCCAGACCTTATCAACCTCGCCGCCTTTCAATCCGGCGCCGCCCTCGAGGGCCAACTGGAGCTACAATCCGAAGGAGTCTCATATTGAGACCAACCGGATTATACGCTTTATGAGGCAACTGATGAAGGATACCAACATCTGCTCTGATGATATCATCCGCGCCTTTATCTCGCGCCGGGTGCTTCCGCTCAAGCGCCGCATGCACAAGATGAGCGAGATGTACGGTCCCGGTGATCCTACCAAGATCACCGGAATTCCCCTTAGCAAGAAGGACGTTGTCCTCAAGGCCGGCCAGATCTGCCAGACCGCCATGCCGGAGGATTGGGAATGGGGCCTTCGGCCTCTCAGTTCCACTAACCCCCCGACCCAAGATGTAAGAAGTTACGCAACTCGGGTCGGCGTACCGGTAGCTAGTGCATTGTGATTAACCTCTTTCTATCTTTCTTGTTCTTTCAGGCCAAGGACCGTTTCCCCGGCATCGAATCTGACCGACGAGGCCCTTCCCAGAAGCGAGGTTTGGACAAGTTCGACCCCGACCCCGTCATCTATTGGAGGGATCTGAAGATGGGCAAGACCGCGGCCTCGCGCCTTGGCAGGTCTCCGCCGGAGCCCGCTGGTTCGTTCGACGACCTGACCATGCTTGAGGTAGTTTCTCTATCTGACCTCTTATATTTTACCGTCACTATTCCTCTGTAGATCCTTCCTCAACCAACATCAACCCGCAGATCCACGAGCACGCCACCCCGCTGCAGGCCGAGGTTGGCCGGGAGTTCCTGAACAACCTCGTCGTTGGGGGCAAGAAGAACAAGACCCCGGCGTCGGATGCCGGGCCAAGCCAAGAGCCTCCGGCCAAACGCTTCCGGACCGAGGCTTTTGCCGGGAAGCAAGTAGGCACGAGGCGCTACAAGAGCAAACAGATGCCCACTTCCTCCGGGTAAGTCCTGTTCCTTTGCTTTTCTTGTTTTTGCCAAGTCTTTTCCGGCTGCTTTTTTCCAATTCTTTCTCTTTCTCTTTTTCAGCCCTGCGCTCAAGCTTGGGCCTAGGACTGAGGGCTCTGCCGGCTCCGCTGGAACCTCAACTCCTCCTCCTCGTTCAAGTCCGACAGCATCTGGTGCCGGCCACGTCTCTGCCTCCCCTCCGGGGGGCACTACAAGTTCGGGGCGCGCGGCCCCTAAATCTCCTGATCACCGCGCGGAGGAGGATCTTACCTCCCCCCAGAGACCCAGGATACCGGCGCCAGCAACATCGGCGCCGAAGAAGAAGCTGCCGGGCGGGCGGAACCTTTGGTTCCTTCCGTCCAAAAAGAAAAGAAGAAGAAGAAGAAGAGTTTACGCTCCTCCCCCTCCAAGGCCGTGCCGGAAACTTCCGCGCCGGCATCCTCCACCTCAGCGCCAGAAGCTCCAGCGCCTGACACCACACCAACGCCGCCGCCAGAAACTCCTGTTCCAGAAGCGACGCCAACACCTCCGCCGAGCCAAGGACCTCCCGCGACTATGCCGATGCCGCCGCCGGCAGCCCCCAAGACCACTAAACGCCTCAAGCCGGGGGAGTCGCGCGGCAAGGCTGTGGAGGCGCTCAGCGGCTCGCGGTCCTTGGTGCTGCATGTCGGGCCTGCCGCCGCCGCGGTCTCGGAGAAACCGTCCGGCCTCCTTGGCCGGATTGTTGAGCTCAAGCGCGAAGGCAAGGAGCTGGGGCATCTTCTCCCCTACGCCGAGAAGTGGAACGCAGCGGACATTTCCGCCGCCACGAAGGGCTTGGGGAAGGACCGCCTTCCGGCGCCGGATCCAGCTGGGCCGCGATCCACTGAAGAACACTTCACGCGACTCAAGCGAGCCGTGAAGGAGTTCGACAGTGTGCTCGGTACGACGCCACCAGCAATGTCGTGGTAAGTTTCTCCAATCTCTTTGCAATTTTTGCCGATGCCGGTTTGTTTCTTTCCGGATCTTGTCTATCCTCCCGATCCCCGAGTTTCGTGTTGAGAGCGCAGCTCTTAGCGCGAAACTTAACTAGAAAAGCGCAAAACCGGCATAGCCAGTCCCCGAGTTTCGGGTTAAGATCTTTGCTCTTAGCGCGAAACTTGACTAGAAAAGCGCAAAACCGGCATAGCCAGTCCCCGAGTTTCGGGTTAAGATCTTTGCTCTTAGCGCGAAACTTGACTAGAAAAGCGCAAAACCGGCATAGCCAGTCCCCGAGTTTCGGGTTAAGATCTTTGTTTTTCCTTTCTCACAATTATCTTCCTTTGAACAGAGCACCGCTGATGCCCGGAAGCTGCTCTTTGAGGAGCTTCTGTGGGAGCACCGGGATCTCGCTGAGGCCCACAGCCACTGCCAAGGTTTGTTTTCTTTCGCTTGTTCCGGCATCTTTTCACCGAAAACTTTTCTTCTTTCCTTGTTATTTACTGGCTTTTCGCATAACAGCTATTCCGGAAGCCTCCCTTGAGGCCCTCAAGGTCCAGGTTGCCGCACTCCAAGGTACCCTTTTTGTTTTCCGGTTAACTTTCTTTCTCCGCATTGTATGAGTGCAATTTTGCTAACACTTGCTTTCCGATTCTTAGCTGAGAAGGACAAACTTGTCCAGAAGCACCAGGAGGAGCTAAGCGCCCAGCAGACCCTCTACGGGGAGCTTAAGCGTCAGCATGTCCAGCTTGGTCTCGACCATGCTAAGGCACTGAAGGCCGCTGAAGCTGCTGCGGAGGCTAGGCTCAACGAGGCGCTGGAGGATGCCGGCAATGCCACTGTGGTGCTGCAGACTGAGCTGGAGGAGGCCACCAACGCGCTGAAAACAGCTGAAGGCAAGGCCGCCAAGGTGCACAAAGCCGCTGCTGAGGAGGCCGCCATGGCACAGAAAGCAGCTGAGGACAAGGTGGCGCGGCTGGAGGCGGAGCAGAAGGAGTACGACCTTCTGGTCACGCGAACTGACGCGCTTGCCCTTCGTATGTTTTTCTTTTCTCTTTTCCGGTTTATGCTTATAAGCTTACTTGTTCCGGTAACATGCACTTAACTTCTTTTCCTTGTCTTGCAGGGCTCTTTCCGGACTCCCAGGCGCATGCTGCGAAGAAGGTTGAAGAGTACCGGGGTGCCCAAGGGCGGACGGATTTGGCCGCAGCCTGGGATCCTTACGAACACCTGATTGCGCTGAGCTCGCGGGTCTCCCACATGCGCTGCGTGGACCGGAACGTCTCTGACATTCCGGAGGTGGCCGCCCAGCTCTTCAGGACTCTCTGGCCTGGAGAAGTGGTGCCGGATACCTTCTCCCTCATCAGCGATCGCCTGAAAGGTGTCGGCAGAAGGATCCGGGAGTGGCAGTGTTCCGCTGCCCGTGCCGGAGCAGACTCAGCGCTTCGCGTTGCCTGCTCCTGGTACCCAGAGCTGGATCTGGACGCCCTCGTTGGTGTGCGCGAAGGAGCTCCTACTGAGGTGGATCCGGTCCTTGCCGCCAAACGGCAGGATCGCGCGTACCACATCGCGGAGTACGCCGAGATGCGCACCTTCATCCCCCCTCCTGAAGACGTCAACGACTACCTCAGCGATGAGAAGAAGAAGACGGAGGCGAAGATGAAGATGCCGAGGACGCGCCACCGAAAGCTCCTGAGGCCGGCGCTGCTCCCCCTGAAGCCCCTGCTGTTTGATTTATCCTTGAATGATGCCTGTATCATGCTTGTCCTGCTGTTCTCAAACAATGCCCGTTAAATTCTACCCCGGTATGCCGGGGTTTATGATGTAAGTTAAACTTAAGCTCTATCTGGCTGTGGTACAACTTCTGCCGGTGTCTTGCACACCGGTAACCTATTAAGTTATGTTGGTTTGCGACTTAGCATTTTGCTTATCGGTTTGATTTTGGTCTTGCACTGCAATGATTCCGAAATTGCTTCTGCATCCAATTCGATGCATACTTGGTTCTTTTGCTTTGGCTCTGCCTACCTTCTCTGGGCGTTTTTGGCGTATGAGCACAAAGTTCTTTTACCAAGCAAGCATTTTCTTGAACTTAGAAATAACTCGAAATTTTTGCAAAAAACCGGTATAACCGGGGTTAGTTAAACTTTCCGGATTGTTCTTTTCCGCTCCTCCTCTACGCAGTTCATGTGCTTATCCCCTACCGGTTTATCTTGCTTGCCATGAAGCCGGGTTGCGGACAGCAGCAGAGTCGAAGACTCCGGTAGGGTTTAGCACACTACTAAACCGGAAAGAAAAAACGTTCAATAAGCAACCGGTAAACTGAAAAAATAGGCAAGTTACATGCAACCTTAGTGGGGTAGTCCCCGAGATTCATTCGAGGTTCCGACATCTTTTATTCATAGCAAATAAGGTACAAAAAGGAACTTCTTACACCACAACTCAAGAGTAGAAAGGACGCAACAGAGCTACATTCCATGGACGCTTGGTCTCCTCTCCGGACCTGTCCGCCTTTCCTTTCTTCCATTCCTGTGCATCAATCAGGTAGTAGGCATCATTGTGGAGAGCCTTGCTCACAATGAAAGGCCCTTCCCATGGCGGGGAAAGCTTATGCCTGCCTTCAGTGCGCTGCACTAGGCGTAGCACCAGGTCTCCTTCCCGGAAAACTCTCGGGTTGACCTTCCGGCTGTGATAGCGTCTGAGGTTCTGCTGGTAAATGGCTGTTCTTGCCAAGGCCAGCTCTCTTGCTTCTTCTAGCAAGTCCACATCGTTCTCTCGAGCTTCCTTTACCTCTTCTTCGTTATAGAGTTGCACCCTTGGTGAATCATGGAGAATGTCGGTTGGTATGACCGCTTCTGCTCCATAAACCATGAAAAATGGAGTGTATCCGGTTGACCGGTTTGGAGTAGTTCTTATGCTCCACAACACTGATGGTAGCTCATCGAGCCAACACCCCGGCGATTTTTCCACCGCATCGATGAGTCTCGGTTTGATACCGGAGAGCACCAAAGCGTTTGTTCTTTCCACTTGACCATTGCCTTGTGGGTGTGCGACTGAGCACAAATCCAACCTGATATTGTTGTCCTCACAAAATCTTTTGAACTCACCTTGAGCAAAGTTTGTGCCATTGTCAGTGATGATGCTATGTGGGTATCCATACCGCAAAATGACATCTTTTAAGAATTTAACCGCTGTGCGCCCATCACACTTTGCGATGGGTTTGACTTCTAGCCACTTGGTGAATTTGTCCACCATAACCAAGATGTGGGTCATGTTTCCCCTTGCTGTTTTGAATGGGCCAACCATGTCTAGGCACCAAACCGCAAACGGCCAAGTCAATGGTATTGTTTTTAAGCCGGAGGCTGGGGTATGATTTTGCTTGGCGTACCTCTGGCACCCATTGCATTTTCTTACCATATCCTCCGCGTTTTCCAAAGCTGTTGGCCAATAGAACCCATGCCGGAACACCTTTGCCACCAGCGCCCTCGAGGAAGCGTGATGTCCACACTCTCCTCGGTGAATCTCCTCGAGCATTTCCTTTCCTTCTTCCGGTTCCACACATCTTTGGAGGACACCGGTGACACTTCTCTTGTACATCTCGCCATTGATGATGGTGTAAGCCTTGGACCTTCTTTGGATCCTCCTTGATTCATTTTCGTCAACCGGCAAGGTGCCGTTGACTAGGAATTCCTTAATAGGTTTAACCCATGATGGTGTCTCCCGAACTAGGAACACCGGTATGTCTATGTCCATGTTGTCCACCAGCATTGTTTCTTCCGGTACCGGCGCAGCAGCGGCTGATCTTACCGGAACAGTCCCCGAGTTTACCGGAACAGTCCCCGGGTTTCCTTCGTCGATATCCATTGGTACAATGTGTGACTCCGGTACAAAAATTGATTCCGACTCCGGACTTGGCTTGATTGATGGTACTCTCAGGTGTGCCAAGGCTATTCCGGGAGGAATTTCTTGCCTGGACGAGCCCAGCTTGGACAAAGCATCCGCAGCTTCATTTTCTGCACGCGGTACATGGTGAAACTCACACCCTTCGAAGAAGCCGGCAATCTTTTGCACGTGAAACCGGTACGAGGCCATGTTGGCATCTTTTGCGTCCCAATCTCCGGAACACTGATGTACCACAAGATCTGAATCTCCATAGCAAATGATCCGGTGTGCACCGATTTCTTTTGCGACCTTAAGCCCATGGATCAAAGCCTCGTATTCAGCGACATTGTTCGATGCCCTGAAGTGCACTTGTAAAACATACCGGAGATGATCTCCCTTTGGTGAAGTTAAGACTACACCGGCACCGAGACCCTCCTTGAGCTTGGATCCGTCAAAGTGCATCTTCCAGTATTCCACTCTTTGATCCGGGGGCTTGTACTGCATTTCCGCCCAATCGACCAAAAAATCAGCCAAAGCTTGCGATTTGATGGCGTCTCTTCTCTCGTACACCGGCACATACGGTGATATTTGTATTGCCCATTTCGCAATCCTGCCGCTAGCGTCCTTGTTGCACATGATATCGGAGATGGGTGCTTTGCTCACCACCTTCATAGGATGTTCCTCAAAGTAGTGCTTGAGCTTCGTTGCGGCCATGAACACGCCATAGGTCATTTTCTGGAAGTGCGGGTAGTTTTGCTTCGAGAGGGAGAGCACCTCGCTCAGGTAGTATACCGGCCTCTGGACGGTTTTTCCTTCCTCTTCTCTTTCTACCACCACAACAACACTCACGACCCGGTTGGTTGCTGCTATGTATAGCAACATCGGCTCTCTTTCCAACGGCGAAGCCAATATTGGTGCGGTAGCTAACATTGTTTTCAGTTCCTTAAACGCTGCGTCTTCCTGAGGGGTCCAGACGAACTTATCGGATTTTCTCATTAAAGCATAGAGTGGCAAGGCCTTTTCTCCTAACCTGCTTATGAACCGGCTTAGCGATGCTAAGCTTCTGGTAAACTTTTGTATGTCCTTCGAGATCCCGGGGTATCGTCATTCTCTCAATTGCCCGGATCTTTACCGGATTGACCTCAATGCCTCGGCTTGAGACGAGGAAACCCAGCAGCTTGCCGGCAGGGACACCGAAAGTACATTTTGCCGGATTGAGTTTCATCCGGAACCTTCTTAGGTTATCAAATGTCTGCCGGATATCGTCAATTAGGGTATCTTTTACCTTAGTTTTTATCACGATGTCATCCACATACACCTGCACATTCTTTCCGATTTGATCAAACAAGCACTTTTGCATACAGCGCTGGTACGTTGCACCAGCGTTGCGCAAACCAAAAGGCATAGTGATATAGCAGTAAGCCCCGTGCGGGGTAATGAACGCAGTTTTTATTTGATCTTCCTTTTTCAAGGGGATTTGGTGGAAACCGGAATACGCATCCAGGAAAGACAACAACTCACACCCAGTAGTGGAATCAATCACTTGATCGATCCGCGGTAAAGGAAAAGGATCTCTTGGGCAAGCCTTGTTGAGGTTGGTGTAGTCGATGCACATGCGCCACACCTTTGGAGCTTTTGCCTCCAGGTTCTCATCTTTCTTCTTCTCGACCATCACCGGATTGGCCAGCCACTCAGTATGCGTGACTTCCACAATGAAACCGGCAACTAACATCTTCGTCACCTCTTCTCCAATAATCTTCCTCCTATCTTCAGCGAACCGGCGCAGTGGTTGTCGCACCGGCTTGGCATCCTTCCGGACGTTTAGAGAGTGCTCAGCCAGCTCCCTCGGAACACCTACCAAGTCATCAGTAGACCAGGCAAAGATATTCCGATTCTCACGGAGGAAGCTGACGAGCGCGCTTTCCTATGCCTCACTGAGACCGGCACCGATACGAACGGTACGCTCGGGGAAAGCCGGGTCCAAGCACAATGTCCTTTGTTTCCTTTGTCGGTTTGAACGCCTGGAGCGCTCGGACTTGCACTCATTGCCGCTAAGCTCAACCGTGAAGACTGAGCCGGCCGCAACTGCGGTTTGCATCCTCCTTTTTCCTCCGCGATCACCAGCGATTCCGCTAGGTTCGATCCGGCAGATGCTGTTTCCAGTGAGATTTTGTAGTTTCCCACCACAGTCAAGGGTCCACGAGGTGCCGGCATCTTCATCTAGAGATACGCCGTGTGGGTTGAGGCCATGAAGGCCGCCAGTGCCGGTCTCCCCAGCAATGCATGGTACGGACTATCTAAGTCCACCACCTCGAACTCAAGGTTTTCAACCCGGCAATTGTCACGTCCTCCAAACGACACGTCCACCCGGACTTTTCCAACCGGTGCGCAGGACAAACCCGGAACGATTCCATGGAACATCGTATGAGTTGGCTGAAGCATGTTTTCTGTTATGCCCAGCGTATGCATGGTGTGCTTGTACATTATGTTTATGCTGCTCCCATTGTCTATCAGCACCTTGCTGAACTTGACGCGAGTCGTTGGCCCCTTCATGATTGGGTCCACCACAAGAGCGTAGCCACCCGGGTTCGGCATGATTTTAGGGTGGTCCCGGTATGACCATGTGAGTTCCTGATCTGACCACGGCATGTATTTTGGCACTGCCGGCATCACCGCGTTTACCTCCATGGAACGACGGCGCAGGCTTTGCTTGTCTGTCGGCTCGGTGACGAACACGACACAGCACACATCTGGGTCCTCATAAATGTTCCGGCCCAAAGGTGTCGGTGGAGGTGGTTGGCCGTGGCCCGCTCCCACTTGATTGACTTGCTGATATTGTTGCCTGTTTTGCTGAGGGTGTACCGGCAAGGCGTTTGCCCCGGTAAGCGGTGGAGGTGGCGGTAGCTGCTGCTGACGCGGCATGTCCGGTGGTGGCGGCATCATTGCATTGCCCCCTTGTCCTTGGGTGTCTTTTACCTCCCCCTTTTGCATCAAGTACTTGGTCCAGGTACAATCTTTTGTCAAGTGGTTCGACGGGTGAGCCGGATTCGGCGTGTGCCACCGGCAAGGTTGATCCATGGCAGCTTCCATGGTGTACTTTGCGGGTTCTTGCCGGCTTCTTTTTCTGGCCCTGGGGTTTCTTTTCGACCCACTGTTTCTTAGGACCTGCCCATGGCTGCGATCCGGTTCTTTGCCTCCGGCTGCCGCCGGCATCGAGTTTTCTTGCACAGCAGCAACTTGCTCGCGAGCCATACCTTCGATCCGGGAAATCTTCCCTCCTTTTGTTGTTCCGGTTATCCCGGTATTGCTGCTGAGGCGGGTTTGATTGTTCCGGCTCAGCTTGTATCGCCGGTTGCATTGGGTCTCCCAATGCATAGTTATCCGCCACACGCATCATCTCCGCCAACGTTGTTGGCATGTTCCTCTGCAGCCTTTGCCACAAAGGCGAACCTCGCCGGCATCCTTGGCTAAACCAAGCAATGGCCTGTGCTTCTATCACTCCTTCACAAGAGTTTCTGGTGGAGTTCCACCGGGTCAGGTAATCCCGGCTCGTTTCTTGCGGGCGCTGCACGCATAAAGCGAGCTGCTGAGGCCTGTTTGGCCTTCTGTAGGTGCTGCTGAAGTTGCTCACAAAAGCTTCCTCAAAATCCAACCAGCCATTTATGCTTCCTTCCGGCAAGTTGTTCAGCCAGATTCTTGCCGGTCCTACCAGGAACGTCGGCACGATTCTCACGGCCCAATGCCGGTTTCCTCCTCCAGCTATGACTCCTCCTCCACCAGCAACGTATACCGCGGTCACGTAATCCGCGAGCCAGTCTTCCGGCTTAGTGGTGCCATCGTATGTTTTGGTGTCACGGGGCAACTGAAAGTTGCGAACCGGTGGTGGCTCTTTCATGATCCTTGGGCCAAAGCACTTTGGACCCGGAGGACCCTCTCGCCTCAATCATTTCGGACAGGTACACTCTGTCCCGGACGGTGCCTCGCATCCCGTTCCGGCAAGTTTCTTTCTCCCAACCGCTCTCCCAAAGGTTTTCGGTAAGCGGTGAGTCTTGTTGAATCAGCTTCATCGTAATGTCCTGGTGCCGCGGCCCCTGCCTTCCGGTACCTTGGTGGAGGCATCTCCTCATCATCATACGCTGCCCTTGCAGCCGGATAGTTTTGCCCGGTTTCGTGTCTACCGGCATGATTGTTTCCGGCATAGCCTCCTTTGGCGTAGCCTCGATCCGCCCCTTGGCTTTTCCGCCGGCATCGTGTTGCCCGGCTTGTTGTTTACCGGTAAGGACCGGATCGTACACGGTCATCTGCTGTGCGTTCACCTCTTTTTCTCTTCTTCTGTCCGGATGGGGGGACGAGGCCTGCCCATGGGACTTGCTTCCGGCATTCTTTGTTGAACGCGCGGATTTTGAGGCTATAGCCTTATTCAGCTTAGCCAGCTGTTCAGCGTTCTGCTGCTCTACAGTATATAGCAGCTCTCTAACACGCTCTTGTTGTTTTGCCAGAGCTTCTCCGGTAAGCGAGTCACACAGATCCACAGCAGCCTTAGCAGCTTTTATGGTTTTATCCGGGCTACTGTACTTAGGTTTCTCTACAATGCTAGCAGATGCAGAGGTACTCTTGCCGGTAAGAACTTCCTTACGCAAATCCTGATCTAGATTGCGAGCCTTAAGCCGGTTTTCCGGTATCCTAGCAGCATGAGCGCTAACGTAAGCAAAGCCATGGGCAGCGTTATACTCACGTACGGTTAGGTTCAGCTCGCGCTGCGCCCTGACGACGTCCTTGCCGCTCTCGAGTATCTTCTGGCGCTGCGCCTCCAGCTCCGCCTGAGCCGTTGCCGGGTCGATGTTCTGCGCGATGGGCGTTGCCAGCACGTTCATCGCCGCTTGGAGAGGCGTTGCCGGTGGTGCGGAAGACGCTCCCGGTGCGCCGGTGTCGCGCTCCAGCGGTGGCTTGGCCGGACGGGTCGCAGCCGCACGACCAGCAACCTCGTCCGCAGCCTCCTTGCCCGCGCCGGCTGCGCCAGCCATCATTACCTCGACGCTGCCGGCGGCGCGGCCAGCACAGAGCCACCTTGGCGGATCCGGTGCCACCAGCACCGGCGAGAGGCGCTGGCGTACGGGGGCGGTGCCGAAGTAGACGCGGTGGCTGCCGAACTCGATGATGCGGCCGTTCTTGGGGAAGATGCCGCCGTTGGCGAAGCAGCCCGCGTTGTCGTTGATGAAGTCGATGGAGTAAAAGCGCTGGACGAGCGCAGACACTGTCCGCTCGCCGGCGACCTCGAGGATGCCCGCCCGAATATGTATTCCAGCAAGCGCCACTTCATGCCCCACGGTGGGCGCCAAGCTGTCGTCGTGGTGAACAAACAGATGCCATAGGATGGCTTAGGTTGGGGCCGAATGGACGCAAGAGGATTCGGGGAGGGTTTGTGATTAGATGGGATGAACTTCCGGATGGTTTCCTCAAGAACTTAACCAAGGCTAGAGGTTCAAGAAGAAAGACATAAGGAAGAACTCGCTCTAGATCATCTTCTTTATTGATCTTAGCAGGATACAAGTTTCTCCGTACAAGTGTTCCTCTGTGTTCATGTGTCCGCCCGTAAGAGGGGCTGCCCCCTCTCCTTATATAGGGGAGAGGGTGGCTTACAGGGCAAGAAACCCTAATGGCATCTTTGACTAGACAAACTACTTTACAAAGCTACTTTAATCATAGAATACACCGGAGTCCTCTTTAATCAGGGACGCTGATGTCCTCCGGCTTCTTTGACCGTCATCCTTCTCTTTATCGTCAGCCCTTCGTTTAAAGCTACTTTGCTTAGCTCATCCTTGTCTTCTAGCTCTAGAGAGAATCTTTGACCTGTCCTGCCGACATGCTCTTCCTTCCGGTAGCCCGGTATCTTCTTATCCGGTTCCGGCATACCCCTCTTGGGGATACCGGCTTAGCTTCACTTAGCTAAGTTCTTATCTCTAAGTTCCGGTGCGAACACTAAACCGGTATCTTGATGGCTCAAACCATCCGGTTTGGCATGCCTTTGGCATACCGGGGGTCATCCCCCCAACAAAAACTTAGCTGCTCTTTTGGATATGGTATCATGTTTGTCTACCGGTATGTTTTACCGGTAGCTTATTAAGTTGTGTTTGCCTATTAACTTAGCATTTTGCTTATCGTTCTGGTTTTATCTTGCACTGCAAAGATGCCGGAATTGTTTATGCATCCAATTCGATGCACACTTGGTTCTTTCGCTTTGCCTCTGCCTACCTCTCTGGGTTTTTTGGCGTACGAGTCACAAAGTTCTTTTTCCAAGCAAGCACTTTCTTGAACTTAGAAATAACTCGAAATTTTCGCAAAAAACCGGTACAACTGGGGTTAGTTAAAGTTTTCCGGACTGTTCGTTCCCACTCTCTCTTTTCGTCGTTCACGTGCTTAATTCCTACCGGTTTATCTTGCTTGCCATGAAGCCGGGTTGCGGACAGCAGCAGAGTCGAAGACTCTGGTAGGTTTAGCACGTTACTAAACCGGAAAGAAAAAATGTTCAACAAGCAACCGGTGAACTGAAAAAATAGACATATTGCGTGCAACTTTAGTAGGGGTAGTCCCCGAGATTCATTCGAGGTTCCGACATCTTTTATTCATAGCAAATAAGGTACAAAAAGGAACTTCTTACACCACAACTTGGACGCTTGGTCTCATCTCCGGATTTGTCCGCCTTTCCTTTCTTCCAATCCTGTGCATCGATTAGGTAGTAGACATCATTGTGGAGAGCTTTGCTCACAATGAAAGGTCCCTCCCATGGGGGTGAAAGCTTATGCCGGCCTTCAGTGCGCTGCACTAGGCGCAACACCAGATCTCCTTCCCGGAACACCCTCGGGTTAACCTTCCGGCTGTGATAGCGTCTGAGGTTTTGCTGGTAGATGGCTTTTCTTGCCAATGCCAATTCTCTTGCTTCTTCTAGCAAGTCCACATCATTTTCTCGGGCCTCTTTTACCTCTTCCTCGGTATAGAGTTGCACCCTTGGTGAATCATGGAGGATGTCGGTTGGTATGACCGCTTCTGCTCCGTAAACCATGAAGAATGGAGTGTATCCGGTGGACCGGTTTGGAGTTGTTCTTATGCTCCACAATACTGATGGTAGCTCATCGAGCCAACACCCCGGCGACTTTTCCACCGCATCGATGAGTCTTGGTTTGATACCGGAAAGTACCAAAGCATTTGTTCTATCCACTTGGCCATTGCCTTGTGGGTGTGCCACGGAGCACAAATCCAACCGGATATTGTTATCTTCGCAAATTCTTTTGAACTCACCTTGAGCAAAGTTTGAGCCATTGTATGTGATAATGCTATGCGGGTAGCCATACCGCAAGATAACATCTTTCAAGAACTTTACAGCTGTATGCCCATCACACTTTGCGATGGGTTTTACTTCAAGCCACTTTGTGAACTTATCCACCATTACTAGAATGTGGGTCATGCTGCTCCTTGCAGTTTTGAATGGGCCAACCATGTCCAGGCACCAAACAGCAAATGGCCAAGTTAGCGGTATGGTTTTCAAACCGGATGCTGGGGTATGGTTTTGCTTGGCGTACCTCTGGCACCCGTTGCATTTTCTTACCAAATCCTCAGCATTTTCCAAAGAAGTGGGTCAATAGAACCCATGCCGGAACACTTTTGCCACCAGCGCCCTTGACGAAGCGTGGTGCCCACACTCCCCTTGGTGAATCTCCGCAAGCATTTCTTTTCCTTCTTCCGGTTCCACACACCTTTGAAGGACACCGGTAACACTTCTCTTGTACACCTCGCCATTGATGATGGTGTATGCCTTTGACCTTCTCTGGATTCTTCTAGACTCATTTTTGTCAACCGGCAAGGTGTCGTTGATCAGGAATTCCTTAATAGGTTTAACCCAAGATGGTGCCTCCCGAACCAGGAACACCGGTACGTCTATGTCCATGCTATCCACCAGCATTGTTTCTTCCGGTATGGACGCAGCAGTCTCCGAGCTTACCGGAACAGTCCCCGAGTTTGCCGGAACAGTCCCCGGGTTTTCTTCATCAATATCCATTGGTACAACATGTGATTCCGGTACGAAAATTGATTCCGACTCCGGACTCGGTTTGATCGATGGTACTCTTAAGTGTGCCAAGGCTATTCCGGGAGGAATTTCTTGCCTAGATGAGCCCAGCTTGGACAAAGCATCCGCGGCTGCATTTTCCGCACGCGGCACATGGTGGAACTCACATCCTTCGAAGAAGCCGGCAATCTTCTGCACGTGAAACCGGTATGAAGCCATGTTGGCATCTTTTGCGTCCCAATATCCGGAACATTGTTGCACCACAAGATCTGAGTCTCCGTAGCAAATGATCCGGTGTGCACCGATTTCTTTTGCGACCTTGAGTCCATGGATCAAAGCCTCGTATTCAGTGACATTGTTTGATGCCCTGAAATGCACTTGCAAAACATACCGGAGATGATCTCCCTTAGGTGAGGTAAGTACCACACCGGCACCTAGACCCTCTTTGAGTTTGGATCCATCAAAGTGCATCTTCCAGTATTCTATCTTGTGTTCCGGCGGCTTGTATTGCATTTCCGCCCAATCAACTAAGAAATCAGCTAAAGCTTGTGATTTTATGGCATCTCTTCTTTCGTATACCGGTGCGTATGGTGATATCTGGATTGCCCATTTTGCGATCCTGCCGCTAGCATCTTTGTTGCACATGATATCGGAGATGGGTGCCTCACTCACCACCTTCATGGGGTGCTCCTCAAAGTAATTCTTAAGCTTTGTGGCGGCCATGAACACGCCATAAGTCATTTTCTGGAAGTGCGGGTAGTTTTGCTTTGAGAGGGAGAGCACCTCGCTCAGGTAGTATACCGGCCTCTGGACGGTTTTTCCTTCCTCTTCTCTTTCTACTACCACTACAACACTTACCACCCGGTTAGTTGATGCTATGTACAACAACATGGGCTCTCTTTCCAAAGGCGAAGCCAGTATTGGTGCCATGGCTAGCATTGTTTTTAGCTCTTTAAACGCCGCGTCTGCTTGATGGGTCCAGACGAACGTATCGGATTTTTTCATGAGGGCATAGTGTGGCAGAGCTTTTTCTCCCAACCTGCTTATGAACCGGCTTAGCGATGCCAAGCTTCCTGTAAACTTTTGCACGTCCTTGAGATCGTGCGGTATGGTCATTCTTTCTATTGCCCGGATCTTTACCGGATTCGCCTCAATGCCCCGGCTTGATACAAGAAAGCCAAGCAGCTTACCGGCAGGGACACCGAAAGTGCATTTTGCCGGATTGAGTTTCATCCGGAACCTTCTTAAGTTATCGAATGTTTGCCGGATATCGTCGATTAAGGTATCTTTTACCTTGGTTTTTATCACGACATCATCCACATAGACTTGCACATTTTTTCCAATTTGATCAAACAAGCATTTTTTGCATACAGCGCTGGTACGTTGCACCAGCGTTGCGCAAACCAAAAGGCATAGTGACATAGCAATAAGCCCCGTGCGGGGTAATGAACGCAGTTTTTATTTGATCTTCCTTTTTCAGGGGGATTTGATGGAAACCAGAGTAAGCATCTAGGAAAGACAACAACTCACACCCAGCAGTGGAATCAATCACCTAATCGATCCGGGGTAAGGTGAAAGGATCTTTTGGGCAAGCTTTGTTCAGGTTGGTGTAGTCGATGCACATGCGCCACACCTTTGGAGCCTTTGCTTCGAGGTTCTCTTCTTTCTTCTTTTCGACCAGCACCGGATTGGCTAGCCACTCAGTATGCGTTACTTCCACGATGAAACCGGCAACCAACAACTTTGTCACCTCTTCTCCAATGATTTTCCTCCTATCCTCAGCAAACCGGCGTAAAGGTTGTCGCACCGGCTTAGCATCCTTCCGGACGTTCAAAGAGTGCTCAGCCAGCTCCCTCGGAACACCTACCAAGTCATCAATAGACCAGGCAAAGATATTCCGATTCTCACGGAGGAAGCTGACGAGCGCGCTTTCCTATGCCTCACTGAGGCCGGCACCGATACGAACGGTGCGCTCAGGGTAAGCCGGATCTAGCACAATGTCCTTTGTTTCTTTTGTCGGCTTGAACGCCGGTGCGCTCAAGCTTGCACTCATTGCCGCTAAGCTCAACTGTGAAGACTGAGCCAGCGCTACCGCAGTTTGCATCCTCCTTTTTTCCTCTGCAATCACCAGCGACTCTGCCAGATTCGATCCGGCGGAAGCAGTTTGCAGCGAGATCTTGTAGTTTCCCACCACAGTTAAGGGTCCACGAGGTGCCGGCATCTTCATCTTGAGATAGGCCGTGTGAGTCGAGGCCATGAAAGCTGCCAATGTCGGTCTCCCCAGCAATGCATGGTAAGGACTATCTAGGTCCACCACCTCGAACTCAATGTTCTCAACCCGGCAATTGTCACGTCCTCCAAACGACACATCCACCCGGACTTTTCCTACCGGCGCGCGGGACAAGCCCGGAACGATTCCGTGGAAAGTTGTACGCGTTGGCTGTAGCATGTTTTCTGTTATGCCCAGCGTGTTCATGGTGTGCCGGTACATGATGTTTATGCTGCTCCCATTGTCTATCAACACCTTGCTGAACTTGACTCGAGTAGTTGGCCCATGCATGATTGGGTCTACCACAAGAGCATAACCACCCGGATTAGGCATTGTCTTAGGGTGATCCTTGAACGACCAGGAGATCTCTTGATCTGACCACAACATGTATTTTGGTACTGCCGGCATCACAACGTTCACTTCCATGGAGCGGCGACCTAGGCTCTGCTTGTCGGTTGGCTCAGTGACGAACACAACACAACACACATCCGGATCCTTGTAAATGTTCCGGCCCAAAGGTGCCGGTGGAGGTGGTTGGCCATGGCCTTCTCCCACCTGATGAACTTGCTGATGCTGCTGCCGGTTTGGCTGAGGCTGCACTGGTAGAGCGTTTGCTCCGGTAAGCGGTGGTGGTGGTGGTAGTTGATGCTGATGCAGCATATCTTGCGATGGTGGTAACATCGTGGAGCACCCTTGTGCCTGCGCATCTTTTACTGCTCCCTTGAGCATCAAGTACTTGGTCCAAGAACAATCTTTCGTCAAATGATTTGACGGGTGAGCCGGATTTGGAGTGTGCCACCGGCATGGTTGATCCATTGCGGCCTCCATGGTGTATTTCTCAGGTTCTTGCCAATTCTTTTTCTGGCCCCAGGGCTTCTTTTCAACCCATTGTTTCTTAGGACCCGCCCATGGCTGCGATCCGGTTTTCTGCCTCTGGCTGCAGCTGGCATCAGAGTTATCTTGTACAACAGCAACTTGCTGCGGACCGTACCTTCGATCCGGGAATTCTTCCCTTCTCTTGTTGTTCTGGTTTTCTCGGTATTGCTGCTGAGGCGGGTTTGATTGTTCCGGCTCAGCTTGTACCGCCGGTTGCAATGGGTCTCCCAATGCATAGTTATCTGCCACACGTATCATCTCTGCCAGAGTTATCGGCATGTTCCGCTGCAGCTTTTGCCACAACGGCGAACCTCTGCGGCATCCATTGCAAAACCAAGCTATGGCTTGCGCCTCTATCACCCCTTCGCAGGAGTTTCTCGTGGAGTTCCACCGGCCAGGTAGTCCCGGTCTGTTTCTTGTGGGCGCTGCACGCACAAAGCGAGCTGCTGAGGCCTGTTGGGCCTCTGGTATGTGCTGGTGAAATTACTCACAAAAGCCTCCTCAAAGTCCAACCAACCATTTATGCTTCCTGCCGGCAAGTTGTTCAGCCAGATTCTTGCCGGTCCCACCAAGAACGATGGTACAATTCTCACGGCCCAACGCCGGTTTCCTCCTCCAGCTACGCTTCCTCCGCCACCAGCGACGTATACCGCGGTCACGTAATCCGCGAGCCAGTCTTCCGGCTTAGTGGTGCCATCATATGTTTTCGTGTCACGGGGCAGCTGGAAGTTGCGAACTGGTGGTTCCTCTTTCCTGATCCTTGGACCAAAACATTTTGGACCCGGAGGACCTTCTGCCTCGATTATTTCAGACAAGTACACTCTATCCAAACGGTGCCTCGCATCCCGTTCCGGCAGGTGCCTTTCTCCCAAGCGTTCTCCCAGCGGGTTCCGGTGTGCTGTGAGTCTTGTCGAATCAGCTTCATCGTAACGTTCTGGTACCGCGGCCCTTGCCTGCCGGTACCTTGGGGGAAGTGTTTCCTCCTCCTCGTACGCTGCCCTGGCAGCTCGATAATTTTGCCCGGTTTCGTGTCTACCGGCATGATTGTTTCTGGCATAGCCTCTCCTGGCGTAGCCTTGATTTGCCCCTTGGCTTTTTCTACCGGCATCATGTTGCCCGGCTTGTTGCTTTCCGGCAAGAACCGGATAACACAGTCATCTGCTGCGCATTCATCTCTTTTTCTCTTCTTCTATCCGGATGGGGGGACGATGCCTGCCCATGGGACTTGCTTCCGGCATTCTTTGTTTAACGCGCGGATTTTGAAGCCACAGCTTTGTTTAACTTAGCAAGCTGCTCAGCATTCTGCTGCTCAATAGTTTCAAGCAAATCTCTAACACGCTCTTGCTGTTTTGCCAAAGCCTCTCCGGAAAGCGACTCGCACAGCTCTACTGCAGCCTTAGCAGCTTTTATAGTTTCATCCGGGCTACTGTACTTGGATTTCTCTACGATGCTCACAGATGCAGAGGTACTTTTGCCGGCAAGAATCTCCTTACGCAAATCCTGATCTAGATTGCGAGCCTTAAGCCGGTTTTCCGGCATCCTAGAAGCATGAGCGCTAACAGAGGCAAAGCCATGGGCAGCGTTGTACTCACGTAGGGTTAGGTTCAGCTCGCGCTGCGCCCGGACGATGTTGGCGCCGTTCACCAGCAGTTTCTTGCGCGTGGCCTCCAGCTCCGCCTGAGCCGTTGCTGGGTCGATGTTCTGCGTGATGGGCGTCGCCAGCACGTTCATCGCCGCTTGGAGTGGTGTCTCCGGTGGTGCGGAAGATGTTCCCGCAGCGCCTGCGTCGCGCTCCAGCGGTGGCTTGGCCGCACGGGTCGATGCCGCACGGCCGACACCTTCTTCCACAGCCTCCTTGCCAGCGTCAACCGCGCCAGCCATCATGACCTCCATGCTACCGGCGGCGCGGCCAGCACATAGCCACCTTGGCGGATCCGGCGCCACCAGCACCGGCGAAAGGCGCTGGCGCACAGGGACAGTGCCGAAGTAGACGCGGTGGCTGCCGAACTCGATGATGCGGTCGTTCTTGGGGAAGATGCCGCCGTTGGCGAAGCATCCCGCGTTGTCGTTGATGAAGTCCATGGAGTAGATGCGCTGCACGAGCGCAGACACGGTCCGCTGGCCGGCGTCGTCGAGGATGCCCGCCCGAATATGAACTCCAGCAAGCGCCACTTCATGCCCCACGGTGGGCGCCAACTGTCGTTGTGGTGAACAGACAGATGCCATAGGATGGCTTAAGTTGGGGCCGAATGGGCGCTAGAGGATTCGGGGGAGGGTTTTTGATTAGATGGGATGAACTTCCGGATGCTTTCCTCAAGAACTTAGCCAAGGCTAGAGGTAGAAGAAGAAAGACACAAGGAAGAACTCTGCTCTAGATCTTTCTCTTCATTGATCTTAACAAGGTACAAGTTTTTGCATAGCATATCATCTGCCCGCGTACGGGTGTGCCCTCTCTCCTTATATAGGGGAGAGGGTGGCTTACAGGGGAAGAAACCCTAGAAACCCTAATGGCATCTTTGACTAGACAAACTACTTTACAAAGTTACTTTAATCATAAATGACGCCGGGGTCTTCTTTAATCAGGGAGGCTGATGTCCTCCGGCTTCTTTCAGCGTCATCATCTTCTTTATCGTCATGGCTTCGTTTAAAGCTACTTTGCTTAGCTCATCTTTGTCCTCTAGCTCTGGAGAGAATCTTTGACCGAGTCTTGCCGATGTGCTACAAGCAGCACTTCTTGCCGGTAGCCCGTGTCTTTTCTATCCGGTTCCAGTATATCCCTCCCGGAGATACCGGCTTAGCTTTACTTGACCAAACACTTAACTTCGTGCTCCGGTATAAACATTAAACCGGTATCTTGATGGCCTAAACCATCCGGTTTTAGCATGCCTTTGGCATACCGGGGGTCATCCCCCCAACAGACTCGTAAAGAGCTGATTGGATCAAATCGGTTCCCTCTTGGAGTACTACGATTCGATCCCACAACTCTTTAGCGGAGTCAATGTCATTGACTTGATCAAGGAACTTGCGGTTGATGCCACTCCTAATCGTGTCACGTGCGGAGGCATTGAGTTGACGGTTGTAGAACTCGGTGGAGGTCAACCGAGCGGGATCTTGTGGCTTCCGGTATCCATCAACAATTATCTCCCATAGCTCCACACTGCAGCTGCGAATATGAGATTCCATAGAGGATTTCCAAAAAGGAAAGTGCATCAAAATGGGGACCGTTCCCACTATGGTTTATATGAGGCATGGGTGAAGTGTTTTTGGGATAGTCATGATTGACTTGGTGGTAACCTTCCGGAAAAACCGAAATCCCACTAGAGGACCCACTAGTCAAGTTCTTAAGCATGGCAGTCATCTGTGCCATTTGGCTTTGTACTTCATCCTCCTTTTTCTTTTTCTCGACATCATATGCCAAGAATCTGGATTTCATTTCTTTAACCGAAAGGTTAGAGTCATCATCCAGACCCTCGAATAGTTTATCCATCTCACTCTTAAGGCTGTGAAGCCCTTAATAAGAGTCCAGGCTCTGATACCAATTGAAAGTTCAGAAATGGTAAACCTAGGGGGGGTGAATAGGTTTCTACAGATTTTAATTCTTTCTTTGCAATATTAGGCTTTGCGGAATATAAAGGTGAGTGTTGGCGTGTAGTTGACACACGTCTGTTGGGAACCCCAAGAGGAAGGTGTGATGCGTACAGCAGCAAGTTTTCCCTCAGTAAGAAACCAAGGTTATCGAACCAGTAGGAGTCAAGGAACACGTGAAGATTGTTGGTGGCGGAGTGTAGTGCGGCGCAACACCAGGGATTCCGGCCAACGTGGAACCTGCACAACACAATCACAATACTTTGCCCCAACTTAACAGTGAGGTTGTCAATCTCACCGGCTTGCTGTAAACAAAGGATTAAATGTATAGTGTGGAAGATGATGTTTGTTTGCGAAGAACGAGTAAAGAACAGAGTTTGCAGTAGATTGTATTTCAGATGTAAAGAATGGACCGGGGTCCACAGCTCACTAGTGGTGTCTCTCCCATAAGATAAATAGCATGTTGGGTGAACAAATTACAGTTGGGCAATTGACAAATAGAGAGGGCATAACAATGCACATACATATCATGATGACTAGTATGAGATTTAATCAGGGCATTACGACAAAGTACATAGACCGCTATCCAGCATGCATCTATGCCTAAAAAGTCCATCTTCAGGTTATCATCCGAACCCCTTCCAGTATTAAGTTGCAAACAACGGACAATTGCATTAAGTATGGTGCGTAATGTAATCAACACAAATATCCTTAGACAAAGCATTGATGTTTTATCCCTAGTGGCAACAAGACATCCACAACCTTAGAACTTTCGTCACTCGTCCTGCATTCAATGGAGGCATGAACCCACTATCGAGCATAAATACTCCATCTTGGAGTCACAAGTATCAACTTGGCCAGAGCCTCTACTAGCAACAGAGAGCATGCAAGAACATAAACAACATATATGATAGATTGATAATCAACTTGACATAGTATTCCATATTCACCGGATCCCAACAAACACAACATGTAGCATTACAAATAGATGATCTTGATCATGATAGGCAGCTCACAAGATCTAACATGATAGCACAATGAGGAGAAGACAACCATCTAGCTACTGCTATGGACCCATAGTCCAGGGGTGAACTACTCACACATCAATCCGGAGGCGATCATGGTGATGAAGAGTCCTCCGGGACATGATTCCCCTCTCCGGCAGGGTGCCGGAGGCGATCTCCTGAATCCCCCGAGATGGGATTGGCGGTGGCGGCGTCTCTGGAAGGTTTTCCGTATCGTGGCTCTCGGTACTGGGGTTTTCGCGACGAAGGATTTAAGTAGGCGGAAGGGTAGGGTTGGAGTGCTGGCGAGGGCCCCACACCATTGGGCGGCGCGGGCCCACCCTTGGCCGCACGGCCCTGTGGTGTCGGCGCCTCGTCGCCCCACTTCGTAATCCTTTCGGTCTTCTGGAAGCTTCGTGGAAAAATAAGACCCTGGGCGTTGATTTCGTCCAATTCCGAGAATATTTCCTTTGTAGGATTTCTGAAACCAAAAACAGCAGAAAACAACAATCGGCTCTTCGGCATCTCGTCAATAGGTTAGTGCCGGAAAATGCATAATAATGACATAAAGTGTGTATAAAACATGTGAGTATCATCATAAAAGTAGCATGGAACATAAGAAATTATAGATACGTTTGAGACGTATCAAGCATCCCCAAGCTTAGTTCCTACTCGCCCTCGAGTAGGTAAACGATAACAAGGATAATTTCCGAAGTGACATGCTATCATAATCTTGATCAATACTATTGTAAAGCATATGAGATGAATGCAGTGATTCGAAGCAATGGTAAAGACAATGAGTAAACAACTGAATCATATAGCAAAGACTTTTCATGAATAGTACTTTCAAGACAAGCATCAATAAGACTTGCATAAAAGTTAACTCATAAAGCAATAAATTCTTAGTAGAAAGCTTTGAAGCAACACAAAGGAAGATATAAGTTTCAGCGGTGTTGCTTTCAACTTCAACATGTTTATCTCATGGATAATTGTCAACATAAAGCAATATAACAAGTGCAATAGGTGAACATGTAAGAATCAATGCACACAGTTGATACAAGTGTTTGCTTCTAAGATAGAAAGAAGTAGGTAAACCGACTCAACAATAAAGTAGAAGATAGGCCCTTCGTAGAGGGAAGCATGGATTACTGTTTTTGTGGTAGAGCTTTTCATTTTGAAAACATAGAAACAATTTTGTCAACGGTAGTAATAAATCATATGTGTTATGTATAAGACATCCTATAAGTTGCAAGCCTCATGCATAGATTACCAATAGTGCTCGCACCTTGTCCTAATTAGCTTGGATTAACACGGATTATCATTGCATAACATATGTTTCAACCAAGTGTCACAAAGGGGTACCTCTATGCCGCCTGTACAAAGGTCTAAGGAGAAAATTCGCATTGGATTTCTCGCTTTTGATTATTCTCAACTTAGACATCCATACCGGGACAACATAGACAACAGATAATGGACTCCTCTTTAATGCATAAGCATTCAACAACAGATAATATTCTCATAAGAGATTGAGGATTAATTGTCCAAACTGAAACTTCCACCATGATTCTTGGCTTTAGTTAGCGGCCCAATGTTCTTCTCTAACAATATGCATACTCAAACCATTTGATCATGAAAATCGCCCTTACTTCAGTACAAGATGAACATGCATAGCAACTCACATGATATTCAACAAAGGTGTAAAAGTTGATGGCGTCCCCAGAAACATGGTTACCGCTCAACAAGCAACTTATAAGAAATAAGATACATAGCTACATATTCTTCACCACAATAGTTTTTAAGGCTATTTTCCCATGAGCTATATATTGCAAAGGCAAATAATAGGATTTTAAATGTAGCACTCAAGTAATGTACTTTGGAATGGCAGAGAAATACCATGTAGTAGGTAGGTATGGTGGACACAAATGGCATAGTTTTTGGCTCAAGGATTTGGATGCACGAGAAGTAATCCCTCTCAATACAAGGCTTAGGCTAGCAAGGTTGTTTGAAGCAAACTCAAGTATAAAATGGTACAGAAAAACTTACATAAGAACATATTGCAAGCATTATAAGACTCTACGCTGTCTCCTTGTTGTTCAAACACCTTAACCAGAAAATATTTAGACTCTAGAGAGACTAATCATGCAAACCAAATTTTAACAAGCTCTATGTAGTTCTTCATTAATAGGTGCAAAGTACATGATGCAAGAGCTTAAACATGATCTATATGAGGACAACAATTGGCAAGTATCAAATTATTCAAGACATTATACCAATTACCACATGAAGCATTTTCTGTTTCCAACCATATAACAATGAACGAAGCAGTTTCAACCTTCGCCATGAACATTAAAAGTAAAGCTAAGAACACATGTGTTCATACGAAACAGCGGAGCGTGTATCTCTCCCAAACAAGGAATGCTAGGATCCAATTTTATTCAAACAAAAACAAAAACAAACAGACGCTCCAAGTAAGGCACATAAGATGTGACGGAATAAAAATATAGTTTCACTAGAGGTGACCTGATAAGTTGTCGATGAAGAAGGGATGCCTTGGGCATCCCCAAGCTTAGATGCTTGAGTCTTCTTAAAATATGCAGGGATGAACCACGGGGGCATCCCCAAGCTTAGACTTTTCACTCTGCTTGATCATATTGTATCATCCTCCTCTCTTGACCCTTGAAAACTTCCTCCACACCAAACTCAAAACAAACTCATTAGAGGGTTAGTGCATAATCAAAAATTCACATATTCAGAGGTGACATAATCATTCTTAACACTTCTGGACATTGCACAAAGCTACTGAAAGTTAATGGAACAAAGAAATCCATCAAACATAGCAAAACAGGCAATGCGAAATAAAAGGCAGAATCTGTCAAAACAGAATAGTCCGCAAAGACGAATTTTTCTGGGGCACTTAACTTGCTCAGATGAAAATGCTCAAATTGAATGAAAGTTGCGTACATATCTGAGGATCACGCACGTAAATTGGCAGATTTTTCTGAGTTACCTACAGAAGGGGCTGCTAAATTTCGTGACAGCAAAAATCTGTTTCTGCCCAGTAATCCAAATCTAGTATTGACTTTACTATCAAAGACTTTACTTGGCACAACAATGCAATAAAATAAAGATAAGGAGAGGTTGCTACAGTAGTAACAACTTCCAAGACTCAAATATAAAACAAAAGTGCAGAAGTAAAATAATTGGTTGTCTCCCATAAGCGCTTTTCTTTAACGCCTTTCAGCTAGGCGCAGAAAGTGTGAATCAAGTATTATCAAGAGATGAAGCATCAACAGAGGGGTTTGGGGTTTTCTCAACTATGCATTGTATCTTATCTATGTAAGTTTCAGAGGCCCCTTTTTCATTACTCTTAGGCTTGCTATTCTCATCAAACAAATTTTTAGGAACAATCCAATCATAATTCTTTTCTAGTGCCTCACACGTTCCTAAGAGCTTGCAAGGTATTGATGTCTTAATATCCCCTTCACAATTAACTTTATTAGTGTACTTTAATCTATCTTTTTCCATCTTTTCAAGGGTACTAGCAAAATTGGTATAAAGGCCGAGCATCTTATATATTTTTTTGAAAGAGAACTGTGAGGCAAAGCCTCACAGCAATTTATTTATTGAAAGCAAATCCCAACAAAGTTACATATGTACAGTAAGAACAAGAAAACAGAAAAACAGAAAAAGAAACTAAGGTAGAGAGTCAATCCAAGCCTGAAGTTGAGCAACATCCTTTTTCTTGACCCTATGCTTATCCAGATACAAACCATTAATGAATTCCCTCTTCCATGATCTAAAGGATGGCCTTTGCTGCTGAAAAATCATGCCATTCCTTTGATTCCAAATGTACCAAGTTGCCAGAATGACCACCTCAGTGAAAAAAGGTTTTCCAAACTCTTTCCTTGCATGTCTAAACTTATCCTCAATGGTTACCCCCATGGACCAATCAATCTGTAAATAAGCCCACACCCTCATGATGAACACACAATCAAAAAATAGATGAATTCTGTCCTCATACGTGTGTGAATGACAAAGAACACAATGATGATCTGATGTGACATTCCAGTGCCTCCTTTTCAACATATCCTTTGTATTAAGCCTATCACTCATTAACAGCCAGGCAAACACCTTAAGTTTCTGTATACACTTACTGTTCCAAATCCAATGATACACCTTATCACAGGTGACATTACTAAAGACATGACGATAAAAGCGTTGAGCAGTATAATTGCCATCCTTCCAAATAGTTCTCCATTCATCTTTCTCATTAGGTCGTAAGACAACATCCCGAATCAAGTTCCGCAACTCTAACGAGCTCCATGGCTGCCTCGACCGGACAGAGGTCTTTCAAACATATCATGAATATCAGGGGTTAATAATGCCTCCTTGAGAGAAAGAGTCTGATTTAAAGAGTAAGAATAAAGCCTGGGAAACTTCTCTTGAGGACAAATACCATTCCACTTATCAGCCCAGAATAAAGCTGTGCTCCCATCCTTGATAATAACTGATGTGACAGATCTATAAAGGTCAGACAATTTCATCACATCCCTCCACCAAAAGGACCCACAAAGCTTAGATGCATGAGGCACTCCTTCAGGATAATAATTCCAAACCAACTGCACCCATGGCAAGTCAGCACGATTAAAAAACTTATGCAAGTGCTTCAACAAGAGTGCTTCATTTTGCAATTTAAAGTCCAAAACCCCCAAGCCTCCACTCTGTTTCGGTTTGCAAATCATATTCCAGGAGGCCAAAGACTGAGAGCATCTTATATTTAATAAAGACTTTTCTAGCTTCTCTTGCTACATCACCAAATTCTTTAAGAAGGGTTTCTAAGACAAAATCTTTCTTTTCTCCTTCCTCCATATCACAGAGTGTAAGAAACATATGTTGCATTACGGGGTTGAGATTAACAAATCTAGCTTCCAACATGTGTACTAAAGAAGCAGCAGCAATTTCATAAGTAGGAGCAAGTTCTACCAAGTGTCTATCTTCAAAATCTTCAGCTGTACTAACATGAGTGAAAAAGTCTTCTATATTACCCCTTCCAATGATAGACCCTCGTCCTACCGGTATATCTTTCAGAGTGTATTTAGGAGGAAACATGATGAAATAAACAAAAGGTAAATAAAGTAAATGCAAGTAACCAAATCTTTTGTGTTTTTAATATAGAGAATGCAAACAAGACAGTAAATAAAGTAAAGCTAGCAACTAATTATTTTTTGTATTTTTGATATAAAGAGCAAACAAAGCAGTAATTAAAATAAAGTAAAGCAAGACAAAAACAAAGTAAAGAGATTGGATGTGGGAGACTCCCCTTGCAGCGTGTCTTGATCTCCCCGGCAACGGCGCCGTGAAAAGTCTTGTCCGGCGTGTAGTTGACACACGTCTGTTGGGAACCCCAAGAGGAAGGTGTGATGCGTACAGAACAAGTTTACCCTCAGAAAGAAACCAAGGTTATCGAACCAGTAGGAGTCAAGGAACACGTGAAGGTTGTTGGTGGTGGAGTGTAGTGCGGCGCAACACCAGGGATTCCGGCGCCAACGTGGAACCTGCACAACACAATCACAATACTTTGCCCCAACTTAACAATGGAGGTTGTCAATCTCACCGGCTTTCGTAAACAAAGGATTAAATGTATAGTGTGGAAGATGATGTTTGTTTGCGAAGAACAAGAAAGAACGAGTTTGCGTAGATTGTATTTCGGATGTAAAGAATGGACCGGGGTCCACGAGCTCACTAGTGGTGTCTCTCCCATAAGATAAATAGCATGTTGGGTGAACAAATTACAGTTGGGCAATTGACAAATAGAGAGGGCATAACAATGCACATACATATCACGATGACTACTATGAGATTTAATCAGTGGCATTACGACAAAGTACATAGACCGCTATCCAAGCATGCATCTATGCCTAAAAAGTCCACCTTCAGAGTTATCATCCGAACCCCTTCCAAGTATTAAGTTGCAAACAATAGACAATTGCATTAAGTATGGTGCGTAATGTAATCAACACAAATATCCTTAGACAAAGCATTGATGTTTTATCCCTAGTGGCAATAGCACATCCAAAACCTTAGAACTTTCTGTCACTGTCCCAGATTCAATGGAGGCATGGACCCACTATCGAGCATAAATACTCCATCTTGGAGTCACAAGTATCAACTTGGCCAGAGCCTCTACTAGCAACAGAGAGCATGCAAGAACATAAACAACATATATGATAGATTGATAATCAACTTGACATAGTATTCCATATTCATCGGATCCCAACAAACACAACATGTAGCATTACAAATAGATGATCTTGATCATGATAGGCAGCTCACAAGATCTAACATGATATCACAATGAGGAGAAGACAACCATCTAGCTACTGCTATGGACCCATAGTCCAGGGGTGAACTACTCACACATCAATCCGGAGGCGATCATGGTGATGAAGAGTCCTCCAGGAGATGATTCCCCTCTCCGGCAGGGTGCCGGAGGTGATCTCATGAATCCCCCGAGATGGGATTGGCGGCGGAGGCGTCTCTGGAAGGTTTTCCGTATCGTGGCTCTCGGTATTGGGGTTTTCGCAACGAAGGCTTTAAGTAGGCGGAAGGGTAGGGTTGGAGGGCTGGCGAGGGCCCCACACCATAGGGTGGCGCGGGCCCACCCTTGGCTGCGCGGCCCTGTGGTGTCGGTGATTCGCCGCCCCACTTCGTAATCCTTTCGGTCTTCTGGAAGCTTCGTGGAAAAATAAGACCCTGGGCGTTGATTTCGTCCAATTCCGAGAATATTTCCTTTGTAGGATTTCTGAAACCAAAAACATCAGAAAACAACAACTAGCTCTTCGGCATCTCGTCAATAGGTTAGTGCCGGAAAATGCATAATAATGACATAAAGTGTGTATAAAACATGTGAGTATCATCATAAAAGTAGCATGGAACATAAGAAATTATAGATACGTTTTAGACGTATCAATGAGCCTAATGCAAACTAGGTGAGACAACCTATATGAGGATACAAGTAACTCGAGCACGAAGGCTCTCACAGGCAGTTATATCACAAGTAAGGAGTTCGGTTAGAGATAACCGATAGCACGCGGAGACGAGGATGTATTCCCGTGTTCCCTTCCTTTGCAAGAAGGCACGTCACATTTGGAGGGGTGGAGGTCCCACGAAGGATTCCCCACGCCACGAAGGCTCACCCTATTCTCCGGAGCCTATCCCACGAAGGAATAGATCTCTCACTTGTGGTAGACTTTGAGGTAGCCTCCAAACCTTCACAATCTTGTCAAGAGCAAATCCACAGCCCGGATGCTTCCGGACCACTCTTGCCCACCTAGGGCCTCCAAGGAACCCTAGAGAGCAAGCTTCTTGATGAATACAAGGGGGAATGAGATTTGGCTTGGTAGAACAGTAGATCGGGTCCTCCTCTATCGTTTCCCTGGAGGGATTTGAGTTTGGGTGGAGGAGGAGGGATATCTGAGGCTTTTGGTGTTTCTAGCAATGGAGTATGAGAGAGAGAGAGAGCTCAAGAACAGCTTGTAGTGTAGTGCCTACCCCTTCAGAGGTAGGAGAAGGGGTATATATAGTGTCACTTGAAATATGGCCGTTGTCAACTTTCCAACTTAGCTTTCTCCCGAGATTCCCAGTCAACCGGACCACAGACCGGAGCGTCCGGCGCAGGGACCGGACCCGCCGGTCCAAACAGGGCGGCAGGCCGGACCGAGACCGGAGCGTCGAAGTGTCGCGCAGTAATCCCTCCGGTTGGCATCAGCGCAGAGCTCGGTCGGCGCCGGGGCGCCCGGTCATGCATCCGGTTCGACCGGGCCAGGGACCGGACCCGCCGGTCCAAACCGGGCGGCAGACTGGACCGAGACCGGGGGCGCTGAAGTGTCTTCCAGTAAGCCTCCCGGATGGCATGAGCGCAGGGGCCGGTTGGCGCCGGGGCGCCCGGCCGTGCGCCCGGTCAACCGGGCGGCAGACCGGAACCGACCGGCGCATGGGCCGGTCCAACCGGGCCTCTGATCGGCTGGATGCTGTAGACCCCTTTTTGATTGTTGTCGAAGTGGGGGGTCTCCTTTAGCCTTCTTGTTCCTTTGATACACCATTTATGCCTCTTTGGCTAATACCTGGGATTATCCTTACAAACATGTATTAGGCCAAATACTCTAGCACGGTGTCATTGTTACCAAAATAATGGATAAGGGTAAAATACCCTTACAGTTTGACTACCTTACAACGAAGATCTTCATACACCATGCTAGAGTTGACATAGGAATGTGTTTTGAATACTCTTGTAGCATCACTGGAGTTGACATAGGTCTATTTTTTGGCAGGGACTTAGTCCTATATTGGGAGAACATCGCAAGAAAGAGACCAAAATTCCCACCATAGCTCTCTATATTATCCTCGAGCTCTCACACAATGTGAGGTGCTTTGATCCACTATGTCGGTGCGTTTGAAGGCAACAATCAAACTCACAAATGAGTTCAGGAAAATCTCCATAACTCAATTGGAGGCTCCCAAGAATGTCACGGAGCTTTGAACAACAATGATTAAGGTCTGAGATGACCATTTCAATCTAGGGCTCCCACACACCCCAAAAGTAACAAGATCCACAAGGGATAGCAAGGAGGAATCAAATTCATTTGGTAGATCAATATACATGGGTGTTCACTATCTTTTCCTAAAGTATCAACAAAGTTGGAGCACTAAGGAGGGAGATCTCACAGGTTTGAATATCAGCACAACAGAGGAGAGACTTCAAAGAAGTCACCTTGCTCTCGGGGATGAAGGAGGCTATTGATACGTCTCAAACGTATCTATAATTTTTGATGCTCCATGCTTGTTTTACACCAATTGGTATATGTTTTGTTTAGACTTCGTGGCACTTTTATGCACTTTCTGGAACTAACCTATTGACAAGATGCCACGAGTACTCAGCTCCCCGTTTTACTGTTTTGTATTTCAGAAAATTTGTACAGGAAATATTCTCGGAATTGGACGAAACAAAAGCCAAAGTTAACGTTTCACCGTAACGAAGACGGAGTCCAAAGCAGAGACGGAGGGGGCGCCGAGGTGGCCAAACCACCCCTAGGCGTGGGCCCACCTATGGTCGCACCTAGGCATGGTGTGGGGCCACCTGGCCTCCATCGACCTCGTCCTTCCGCCTATAAATTCCCTTTGATGCGAAAACCCTAAACGAATCGGCCTCCATCCACGAAAATTTGCGTAGCTCCACCGCCGTCGCAGACAAGATTCGGGGGACAAAAGTCCCTATTCCGGCACCCTGCCGGGACGGGGAATTGCTCCCGGAGCCATCTCCATCGCCGTTGCTGACTCCTACGATGAGGAGTGAGTAGTTCTCCCCCGGGGCTGAGTGCTCTACCGGTAACTATGTGGTTTATCTCTCTCTCTCTCCCCCATGGTGTGATCTTTATGTGACCATGAGCTTTGTAATCTACATGTCGTTATGCTATTGAAGTGGATTTTACTTATGTGATCTCCGGAGACTCCTTGTCCCACGTGTGTAAAGGTGACGGTGTGTGGACCGTGTGGGTCTCTTAGGCTATATTTCACAGAATACTTGTTCACTGAATTGTGATTTGAGTTGGATGTCTCTATGAAATTGTGGTGTGTTAGTACCTCCTATGAATGCTCAAAGTGACGGAGTGGGGTATTAATTAGTACTTGGGAATACATCTTTAAGGTTTGCTTTTCTAGCCCTACGCGGTGAATTAGTGTTCGTTATCCAATCAGAGAGTAGTTCAGAGTAGCATAGTGAGGTGCTTATATTTATATTCCTTTATGATATCATTGTTGAGAGTGAACACTAGTGAAAGTATGATCCCTAGGCCTTGTTTCCAAACATCGAATCACCGTTTATTTACTGTTTTACTGCCTGTTTACTTGCTGCCGTATTTATTTCAGATTGTTATTACCACTCATATTCATCCATATCACTTGCATTTTACTATCTCTTCGGTCGAACTAGTGCACCTATACATCTGACAAGTGTATTGGGTGTGTTGGGGACACAAGAGACTTCTTGTATCGTAATTGCAGGGTTGCTTGAGAGGGATATCTTGACCTCTACCTCCCCGAGTTCGATAAACCTTGGGTGTTCGACTTAAGGGAAACTTGCTGCTGTTCTACAAACCTCTGCACTTGGATCCCCAACACTGTCTACAATAATAGAAGCGTGCGTAGACATAAAGCTCTTTTCTGGCGTTGTTGCGGGTGAGGTAAGGTAAAAGGTACCCACATCCTCTGGCTACTAAGTTTTTTAGTTGCTGGTGAGTGCTCGAAGTTACTTCCTTTAGATTCTGCAATTATATCTTTTTGTTTCTTGTTTTTGTTTTCACTAGTTAGGCTTAATGGAAAACAACAACAAAATTAGAGAGCTTTATAGTATTTATCTTGAGTTAGGATATGAGGTGTTTGAAGAGAAAATTTAAAAACCTATGGAACTTTACTTGCATGCTAGTAGCAATGTTATTATTATGAATTCTTTGAACACCATTATTGCTAATGCTACGGAAAATTCTAAGCTTGGGGAAGCTGGTTTTGATGAGCATGATATTTTTAGTCCCCCAAGCACGGAGGAGGAAATTTACTTTGATGATACTATGCCTCCAATATATGATGATTACAATGATGATTATGTTATTTTCAGTACACCTACTATTGAGGAGAAAATTACTTATGATTACAATATGTCTCCAATATTTGATGATTATGGTGATGAGAATAATAATGATAGCTATTTTGTTGAATTTCCTCCCACTACAGTTAATAAGAATGACTAAGCATATGTGGGGAGTAATAATTTTATGCATGTGGCTCATGATAAGAATGCTTTATGCGATAGTTATATTGTTGAGTTTATTCATGATGCTACTGAAAGTTATTATGTGAGAGGAAAATATGGTTGTAGAAGTTTTCATGCTACTAAAACACCTCTCTATATGCTAAAAGTTTTGAAGTTACTCTTGTTTTATCTTTCTATGCTTGTCACTTTGTTCTTTGTGAATTTATTTGTGTACAAGATTCCTGTGTATAGGAAGTGGGTTAGACTTAAATGTCTTTCATATTTTCTCCTTGATGCTCTCTTTTGCTTCAATTCATATTTCTTATGTGAGCATTTTCTCAAACTACCGCGCCTAGCTGAAAGGCGTTAAAGAAAAGCACTCTTGAGAGATAACTCATGTTTTATTTCTGTAATTTTTTATTTTGTTGAGTCTTGGAAGTTATTACAGTATCATTTTTATTTCGTTTTTGTGCCAAGAGTAGCCTCTAATAGGAAGAAAGTAAGATTTGAGGAAGTTGCTGTCCTGAAAACTGATTCTGTGCTGTCACCATAAAAATTCTTATAAATATCCACAGCGGAATTTTGAGCTGCAATTTTTTATGCATATGCCCCAGGTTATTATATAACTTTCGTTAGTTTACCACTTTTCTATATAAGCTACAGAAGATTTTCAAAAAGATCGATCTTTACCGGTTGTTCTGTTTTGACAGATTTCTGCACTATTTGCATCTGCCTCTTAAATCTCTTTAGTTTTGAGTTCTTTTGATCAAAGAGCTTTTAAAAGAGTTGCTACAGTAGCTAATGATTAAATAGATGTTTTATATATGTTATCACTGAACCCAAGTGGATTTTTTATTTTGATTATTCTAATGTTGCTAATAAAGAATTGTGAAGTTCTGTATGAAGGAAATTTTCAAGTGTAGGGAGAGATGAATGATATGATGATATGAAGAATGGACAAAAGATCAAGCTTGGGGATGCCCTGCACCCCAAGAAATATTCAAGAGGTACAAGTGTCAAAGCTTGGGGATGCCCAAGGCATCCCCTCTTCATCAACAAAGCAACATGTCATCTCTCTATGCGCTATATTTTTATTGCTTCATACGCTATGTGTTGTTCTTGGAGCGTCTTTATTTTTGTTTTTAGTTTAGTTTAGTTTTTTTTGCTATTGCATATGGTTGGATCCTAGCATTCTACTGTGGGAGAGAGACAAGCTCCGTTTTCATTGCATATAACGCTCTAGTTTTCGTTCTTATTGTTCTGCGAGTGTTCTAGTTTTCTGGTACTGCGTTTAGCTCTTGGTTTTCGATTTTAATTTTGTTCAGAGCTAGTTAGTATTCTTTATTTTTGTATGATTAGCTCTCTGGTCCATATTGTTTTTCATCTCTGAGAGTTATTTCAAATAAGTTGGGTGGTGTTGGAGACGAGTAAAATGTTTCATGACTATAGTGATGCAAAAGGAAGCTTGTCTAGACTGTGGCATAGACTTTGGCATGTCATGTTGGATGTTATTCTTGTCATATGCTTAGTATTTATTGTTGTAGCATGACTTGTCTCAAATGTCTGAGAGTTCATAATGTGTCATTAAAATAATCATGTGTTGTTTCTATCATAAAAGCATAATATTGTGGTATTCTCCTTTGATGCTTTATTAGGTTGACTTGGCACATGATTATACCAAGTTATGACTATAACTAGTCAACTAAAGCCTCTATGATCATTTAGTTTTTGACTTGTAATATCACTTTATTCTTTGATTGATAATGTTTTGTTGCTATGCATGATTATGGCCATTACTGCTCTCTTAGTTAGTCGCTCCTAGTCTTTTGCTAGCCTTCGCCTGTGCTGAGTATGAACTCTACTCGTGCATCCAACCACCATAAACCAAAGTTTGCCAATTGTGTCCGCCATATCTACCTAGTAGCATTATTTCTATTCCAAGTATGCTCATCATGTTTTTATTTATCTTCCAAATTGAATTTTGGTATGAGAAAATTAGTCAGTAAAGCTCTCACGAACTTGATGACACATTTACTTTCTTGCACTTAATAAATTTGATCATTGTGCCTATCTTATGAAGTTTATATGTTTGCAAATTGCGATTTGGGAGTTAGTATAACTATGCTTTCATGGGGAACACTTTTGATATTGCACTTATATTTAGTTGATGTCATGTTCTTTTGTTTATGGATGCCTAGCGGTGCGAAATAAAATGGAAACTTGTAAGTTCATGGAGTTTGTATATCTGTTAGAGAAACGTCTGGGCTGCTAATCTAAGCCATGCATCATTCATGGTGGAAATTGAAAGCTAAGCCATAATGAGCATTCTATGAAGCATCTGCAATAAAAAGCTATACCCATAGTAAATAAAAAAATTACTGAGATGCTCATTGTCTGTTTGTCTTGTCATCTTGGCATGGGATTGCTCTTACAAGGGTACCTCCATATCATCGAGCAAGAGGTACCCCGTTGGCGGTTCTCAATGATACATGTATACTTACAATGACAAGAACTTATTTGGGATCTAAGTTGAGTAGCATGAGGTTTAGGTACTCGCATTCAAGGGTATGAGATTTTCAACTTGTGATTTGCAAGCATATATCTCATATTTGATTCACATTAACTTTAACCATTCAAGATGCTTATGATAGGGGCAATGAGAGCTCAACGCTAATGAGTACCATACTTTTGGAAGGTTTATATAAAACTTGTTAATCTTGCTTACTCTGCAAAGAGTCACTCTTTTTTTACTATTATGTTGAGTCTTTATCTTCTACTTTATGCACCAATTTAGAGAGCATAGTTGTCATTCTTAGTGCAATGTGCATAGTCCCAAAATTATTATTGATTGATTCATGATTATGAATATTGCTTGTTCTTAAATTACTTGTATCTAGTCACCCTTTGAACTTTAAAGGTGTCCTAGCATTTATGTTTTGTTACTTCATAAAGGACATGTTGAGTACCAATTTTTTATGTTTACTCTATGCTCATAAACAAACAATTGCTTTCAATGCACTATTATTCATGATACTTTGTTTGAGTTACTCTTCATGTTATAACATAGTTGCTAAATTCTATTGAATTATATCTATCATGCCTATGTTTAGAGTACTTTGATCCCAGCTCACAATGCTTTACAATAACTTGATGAAGATTGTGTTGGCTTCATGTCACCTTAAAAATTATTTTGTTATCACTTACCTACTCGAGGACGAGCGGGAGTTAAGCTTGGGGATGCTTGATACGTCTCAAACGTATATATGATTTTTTATGCTCCATGCTTGTTTTACACCAATTGCTATATGTTTTGTTTACAATTTTTGACACTTTTATGCATTTTCCGAAACTAACCTATTGACAAGATGCCACAGTGCCAGTTCCCTATTTTATGTTGTTTTGTATTTCAGAAAAGTTGTACAGGAAATTTTATCGGAATTGGACGAAACAAAAGCCGAAGTTGATGTTTCACCGTAACGAAGCGGAGTCCAAAGCAGAGACGGAGGGGGGCCGCCGAGGGGGCCAAACCACCCCTAGGCACGGGCCCACCTCTGGCCACGCCTAGGCATGGTGTGGGGCCACCTGGCCTCCACCGACCTCGCTCTTCCGCCTATAAAGTCCCTTCGACTCAAACGAATCGGCCTCCATCCATAAAAAGTTCTGTAGCTCCGCCGCCATCGCAGACAAGATTCGGGGGACAGAAGTCTTTGTTCCGCTACCCTGCCGGGACGGGGAGTTGCCCCCGGAGCCATCTCCATCGACTCCACAACCATATCCATCGCCGTTGCTGACTCCTACGATGAGGAGTGAGTAGTTCTCCCCCGGGGCTGAGGGCTCTACCGGTAGCTATGTGGTTTATCTCTCTCTCCCATGGTGTGATCTTTATGTGATCATGAGCTTTGTAATCTAGATGTCGTTATGCTATTCAAGTGGATTTTATTTATGTGATTGATACGTCCAAAATGTATCTACTTTCCCGAACACTTTTGCTATTGTTTTGCCTCTAATTTGTGTATTTTGGATGCAACTAACACGGACTAACGCTGTTTTCAGCAGAACTGCTCTGGTGTCTCGTTTTTGTGCAGAAATCCAACTTTCGGGAAAATCCTCATAATTTATGCGAAAGGTCTTATTTTCCCGGAAGATTGACGGAGCCGAAGGGCAAGCCAGTGGAGGCCCGAGGGCCCCACACACTAGGCCGGCGCGGCCCGGGAGGGGGCGCGCCGCCCTGCGTGTGGCCCCTCGGCTAGCCTCCGACGCCCTCTCTCGGACTACTTAACGCCTTCGACCTAAAAACGCACGGGGGTTAGAAGAAATTGCCGGAAGACATCCGATGACGCCGCCACCGTCGCGAAACTCCGTCTCGGGACCAAAAACTCCGTTCTGGCACTCCGCTGGGACGGGGAATTGGAGGAGATCATCGCCATCATCACCACCGACGCCTCTCCATCGACCAGCCATGTTTCCCCCATCCATGTGTGAGTATATCCACCGCTGTAGGCTGAAGGGGATGGTAGGGATTGGTTGAGATTGGTCATGTAATAGCATAAGATTGTTAGGGCATAGTGCCTAGTGTCCGTAATTGGTACTTTTATGATATTGTTGCAACTTGTTGTGCTTAATGCTTGTCACTAGGGCCCGAGTGCCATGATCTCAGATCTGAACATGTTATCAATTCATTATGATATTCATTGCTTTATGATCTTACCTCGCAAGTTGTATACACGTATTGTCTGTCCGAACCCGAGGCCCCAAAGTGACAGAAATTGGGACAACCGAAGGGGATGGCGGTGATATGAGGATCACATGTGTTCACGGAGTGTTAATGCTTTGCTCCGGTTCTCTATTAAAAGGAGTGCCTTAATTTCCAGTAGATTCCCTAGAGGCCCGGCTGCCACCGGCTGGTAGGACAAAAGATGTTGTGCAAGTTTCTCATCGCGAGCACGTACGGCTATATATGGAACACATGCCTATTGATTGATTAGTACTTGGACACCATTTTATTATTATCTGCAAATGCCCTGCTTTGAGTGTTACATGAGTTTCTCTCATCCATGCAACGCCCTTTCATCCATCCCTGTGCCTACAATATTTTAATCCTGCTGTTTACTATAATCACTACTGCTTTCTTTGTTACTCTGCTCGTTGTTATTTCACTCATCGCTATCGCTATAAAACGGTTACTACCGATAAACTCTTCCTAGCAAGTCTGTTTCCAGGTGCAGCTGAATTGACAACTCCGCTGCTAAGGCTTTCAAGTATTCTTTGTCTCCCCTTGTGTCGAATCAATAAATTGGGTTTTACTTCCCGCGAAGACTGTTGCGATCCCCTATACTTGTGGGTCATCAAGACTATTTTCTGGCGCCGTTGCCGGGGAGCATAACTTTATTTGCAAGTTCACTTGGATTGATATTGTTTGCTGCAAATTCTCCATCATGGGTCAACCTTGTGGGGACCCCGGACTAACTGTCTAAAATACCCTGTTATGTATACAGTTCACGATCCCATGATCAGTGCCACGTGAACACATAACCGAACTGATATCAAATTACATCATCCATTACAAAACGGAATAAGAAAATTACAATGGGGTCACATGACCAATCTTTACATAATAGCCTTGAAGGGCCTAATCTAATCATCAGAGTCGCGGAAACACTTCAATCAGCGTAGAGCCCAAGTCATCTGCCATAACCCTACAGGCAACTGACTGGGAAGACGTTCCTAGCTCGCATAGACGTCGTCAACTCCTTCTTCTTCTGGTCGGATACCTCCAAGTCTGGCCAAGTAAATAGCCAGGGACAAAGCCGTGAGTACATTGGAATTGTACTCGCAAACCATCAAGAAGGTGATAACAATTCTAACTAGAGAAGACAAGAGAGAAGAGCTAATTTCTCTTGTGGAAATAGCATGAAGAATAGAATAGTTTCTCTTGTGGATATAGCATCCCAACATCACAGTTGAAGGGGACACTAAGAGGGTTCTGTGACATCTCTATATCTTTGTTGAAGAAGATACTTTAAAAGATATTCTATGACATCTCTATATCTTTGTGGAAGAAGATACTTTAAAAGAGTTCCACAACATAAAACACTAGGATGGGGTAACCCAATTTTACTTATCCTTCCCGACCATCTCCGTATGGTCGACACATCCTTTCCCGTACCATTCTGGTACTTCAAAACAAGTTCTTTCCTTTCATTTGTCAAACAATTTTGTAAACCAAAACTCATCAGGCTAAGCAACAGCCATTCCAACCGTCCATGACCGCGGACGCGGCTATTCGAATAGATTTTACTCTGCAGAGTTTGCACACTTTCCCCACCTCTATCCGGATACCTATCGTGTGGGCATCATCCCCGCATAACAACATATGCCACGACGGATACCCGAACATAGCCTTTCGCCCATTCGACTTAGCAAGAGGTCCTACCCTATGGAGTATGTACCTCCCCGGCACCGTGGCAGCTCACCTCCTATTAAGTGTGGCTCCACCGCCAAGCCAGGAGACCCATAGTGTCTTCCGGACGGGTCAGCCCCGAAGGCCTCCCGTTATACTATTGTCCCAACAATGACAACCCGGACTCGGGGGTAACCGTACCCTTGTATAGTTGTGCGGTGCCTCATGCTAAGAAGAACAAACGTCAAGCTAAGCTCCGTGCCCACGTTGGAGTAGCTGTGGTTGCGCGGGTTAATTGTCACGGGTGAATACTTAGACGCCAAAGATTTCATAAACAAGATTCTCTTTCCAACCATCTTTGCCAAGATCCTTTTCTTTCATAAACACACACTTAGTTAAGTCCAACTCACCCAAGGTTTTCCAAAAATTCTTTTCAACAAGGTATTTTTCCAAGGGGTTCCCAACCTATAGTTTTATGTAAGAACTAAGAGACAACAATGGCATGATGCTAGCCATCATACCATTAAGGAGGTGATAAATGAGGTGTCAAGGGGATCATACATACTTAGGATAAGCATGCGTAGGGACAACATAAGTAGGATGATTAAACAAGGGTCACGATGTTAATCATCATACCACTAAGAAGATGATAACATAGGTGGTCAAGGGGGCATACATGCTTAGGGTAAGCATGCATAACATCAACAAGGGGATTCAACATACTTGGGAGCAAGTATGCATAGGATCAATAAGAGGGAATGATGTTAACCATCATACTTCTAAGGGGTGCAAGAAGGGTGTCAAGAGGTCGACACACACAAGATAAGTGGGCATACCCCTCACACTTAGAGGGTACACCAAGATCATGATAATGACCACCATTTCCCTAAAGGGGATGGTAGCTAGGTGAGGTGTCAAAGAGAATTCAACATGCTCACGGTGAGCGTGCTCCATCAACATAAGTAGATACCACACAAAATAGATCGAGAGACAAGAATAGCAACAAAGTAACCACAATATATGATTCAACATTCAGAGATCAAGAGATGGCTTGCCTTGGCTTATTTGTCCCTGGACTTCTTCAACTCCATCAATATAAGAATCCCATCAATATAAATAAAATCCTTGTCCGAACCACTTCTTCTTCTCCGGAATTGTTCACATCTATCGCCGGAAAATATAAAAGGAACACAATCAACACATGGCACCAACAAACAAACATGCAACAATCAGAAACTAACCACTCAACTAAGGGCTACCATGTTAAGAACTTATAGTTATTTCAAAACAACTTTATAAAAGAAAACCCATTTATTTCACTTGATAAAAGCATGAAAGCTTCACAAATGAGCAATTGCCTCTATGGTTATCACCAAGGCATGAATTAAACATCCCTTGGTAGATAACACTATCAAGAAGACAAGTTCAATGCTTTGGCCTAAAAAACATTCATCTTTTATTTTCAAACATTTTTGAAAAGGTAGAAATTATTTCTCTCTTTTATTTTGTTAACAAAACACTACACCAAAAATAGGAAGTAAACCATATACCCCCAATATTTGAAATCTTAAGCAAAAAAAATAAAAACTTGGTTTAAGTTGCCAAAGGTTTTGTTTTGCAAGAAGGAAACATAGGTTGACCATATTTGATAAAAGAGGTGGTCAAAGATTTTAAATAAACAAAAGGTTTTGGTACAACAATCCACATCACACACATACACCTAACAAATTTGCATGAACAGAGACTAACAATATTTTTCTTGGATAGACAGTACTAAAACAAGACTAACCCAATTAGATTCATTCAAAAATGTTAATCCTATGAATTTAGGAATTTGAAATACTAATCAGAATACAGTGATCATGTTTAATTCATTAAAAATCGTACAAAAATCCTAAAAATATGAGGTCAGTGGCATTAGATAGATATTTTATTACTGGTTCTACTGCAATTTGAATCACCTCAATCAGACATGCCAAACTAAAGTTATTAGCAAAACAACACACAGTTACTGTTTCTATTTTTGTGTGTCATTTTTAATTTTCAAACGAATTTCACTGGGCGGGAGTTTACTGGGCCATGCGGGTGGAGTTTTGGGCTGGCCCAGGAGCGTTGCCAGGTGGGAGAGGGAGGGAAATAAAGAAAAACTAAAAGGGGCCAGCTACTGGGCCCGCATGCATGGGCCAGCGTGGCCTTACGGCCATGCAGATGCACGCTCGGGAGTTCGGACGGCCAGAGGCCTCATCTTCCTTCAGCGAGCGGACGGGAAGAAGGACAGGGGCGGCTGGGGCTTACCGGCGGCGTCGGCGACGGCTGGGCGGGGCTGCGGTAGGTCGAGGGCGTCGAGGGGCGGGCTCAGCGGCGACCATTCCTCCGTACGCAGCAGTTCCTCCAAGCAGCGGCTCGGACCGTTTCTTCTCCGACGAGCTTCCCGGACGTGCGACGACGGAGGCGACTACCGGCGGTTCTGGGAAGATGAAAAGGATCGTGTCAGATGCTGAGATACAGGGGAGTGCAGTGGAGAGGAAAGGGCGGGGCAGAGGGCGTCGACGGCGTGCACACTTGCACGTCACCTCGCGGTGACCCGGAGCAAGCCCCTGCTTTCCTTGGCGAGGGAGCGGCCGAGGCTGCGCTGTGGCGCTCTGGAGGGCTAAGGGAGGGAGGTGGAGTGCTCAGAGAGCGGTGTGGAGGAGGGAGTGGCTCTGGGCGCCTTTTTATAGCTGAGCGTCGGTGTACGGTGGACGCGGCGCATCTCCGCGGTGTACCGGCCATCGGCTCGCCATTGGGCAGCTTGGGCGGTGGGGTAGCGTCTCCGCGCGCACTAGGTTTTCGGACGCGAGGCGCTGCGCGGGAAACGGTCGGGAGTGAGGTGGGGCAGAGATGCAGCGAGGGTGTTCGACTTCGACCGCGTGCTGGCGTCAGGGTGCAGCATCGATCGAAGTGCTGCTGACGTTTCCGCGCTGGCGTCAGCAAGGGAGTGCACACGCGCGCGTATGCAGAGGAGAGCACGTCCGGCTCGATGGGCTTTGGTTCTGGCTCGTGAGGTGATCGTGGTGAGCGTGGGCACACGACCTGGTGCGATCGGGAGCAGGAAAGAGAGGGTTCTGGGAGAGGTGTGCGTGCGCTGGCTCAAGACGTGGTGAAGGATGGCATGAGCCAGGGCAGGGTGGTTTCAAACTTGGCTTGAACGGATGGGTGATGTGGTGGCCGTGATGATCGTGAGCATTGTTATGTGCGTGTGCAGAAAAGGCATCAGAAAGGCAATGAATGGGTGGGTTGGGTTGGACGTCAAAAATAGCATGAGGCCATGCATGGGTATGTTCAAGTTTTTGCCAAAAACTTGCTCGGCCTAACTCAAGAATTGATTTGGAAAATAATATTTTCAGAAATTTTTTTTTACAAGGGAAAAGTGTTAGGGTTGCAACGTGATGGTCTAGGTGTGGAGCAAGAATAGAGTATGCCATTTAATTTTCAAAATTATAAGTGCTGGTTTTGTTCACTAAATCTGAGATGATCCAAATTTGATTGAAAAACAAAAGAAAATCTTGAAAGTAGCATGATAAGATTTTGAGTTGGAAAGGATCTACTTACATGAGCTAGCATGCTAGATTGGTTTCTCAAATGTAAAATGAGAGAAAGAAATAATTTGGCATAAAAATTCCATAAGCAAGTATCTATTATATATTAAAAGTACATTACAGGCTAACCAGAGAAAAGAAAATTTACTAGAAATTACCACAAAAATCAGAAACATCTGACCGTCGATTTATTACCTCAAAAAACCTCAACCAACAGATTATAGAAAAACTTAGAGTTAAAAGAAATTACCCACCAATGCCATTACTTAATTTTCTACGTACCCATTCAATCTTATCTTATTGGCTTAAACAATTTATGGAGGCGCCCTAAAAAAATCATTTTGGTGCGTGATCTAAAACAGAACACCAAGGTCGCATCCTCTCCATCCTCACGCTGCCGACATGTCCTCTATAGGTGTCGGCATGTAGATCCTTCTACATGGACACGATCTGCTCTTCTCATGTATCACGAGGGATCCTCACGTGCTAATCTAGAGCTGCCAAGTCCATGGATCGAGCAGATCAGGTCAACCCGGCAGCCAGAGCGCAAGACGATCCCGGCGACCAACGGCCCATCTCTTGCACAATAATGGAGCATGTGCCCCAAACGACGAACAAGTACATAATCCGGTACTTTACGTATGTGCTTTCCCGGCATCTCATCCTCGGGCTCCTGATCTAGAGCACGGTTGTAGATCTGAGATTTTCGTGGAAATCACGGACATGCACTTGTTAGAAAAAATAGGAAGATGCAGCAAGATCGCTTTGCTCCTAAATAATGAATCAATTCCCATGTCGTCGAAGTTGAGAGCGACTAGCTAGGCCGCCTAGGTTGGGCCTTAGACCTCCCTGCCTTAATCTACTGGTGATGATTACTAGAAGACAAGGGAAAGCGAGAGATGGGTTGCCTGCCTATGTTAGTCCTAATGAGAGCGGCTGACGGGTCCATGCAGAGATGAAACTGAAGCGACACAAGATAGTGTTCATCCTCCCAGATGCTCTTTGTAACTAGGTGAACTAGAATCCCTTGCCAGTGAGCAGTGCCATAGTAGCCAGCGAGATCAAAATATGGCAGATGAATCCTTGGAGTAAGGTGTGCATAAGTGGGCCGATGAGCTGCAAAACTGCCGGAGAAGACAAGTGACATGCTTCGGCAACCAACGAAGTTTGCCCCACGTGTTCTGTGCTTATCCCTGCAAAGAAGCCCAATGGCATGTCAGCCAAGAGTGTTACTTCAAAACTCGGATGACCTTATACTTACTGCTAATCTCTTTGTGCCCTAGCACTGTAGCGCTGGGAACACAATAACTACAATTTGAATTTATGTCCGAGTTTTGCAACACAGTTTTAGTCTCTACCAAAGTAGCAAACGGTTAATTCATTCTGCACCTAGAGGTAACAAATTACTATATTAGTAGCTAGGAAATATTCTGGCACGTATTAGTTTACCTTATGTATTTCAGTATGATTTCTTTTTTCATGGTCGTTTCCTGTTGGCTCTAGAGACATCTCTAGCAATATATCTTCATAAGTATTAATACTACGTTATTTTGTAGGTTTGTATTCTACAACCAAGGTACAAGCATGAGGATAACATACCATGGTTTTATTGGTGACGTGGGCACTCTGGAGTCTGGACTTTGGACCTGTTATGGAGGCGCCCTAAAAAAATCATTTTGGTGCGTGATCTAAAACAGAACACCAAGGTCGCATCCTCTCCATCCTCACGCTGCCGACATGTCCTCTATAGGTGTCGGCATGTAGATCCTTCTACATGGACACGATCTGCTCTTCTCATGTATCACGAGGGATCCTCACGTGCTAATCTAGAGCTGCCAAGTCCATGGATCGAGCAGATCAGGTCAACCCGGCAGCCAGAGCGCAAGACGATCCCGGCGACCAACGGCCCATCTCTTGCACAATAATGGAGCATGTGCCCCAAACGACGAACAAGTACATAATCTGGTACTTTACGTATGTGCTTTCCTGGCATCTCATCCTCAGGCTCCTGATCTAGAGCACGGTTGTAGATCTGAGATTTTCGTGGAAATCACGGACATGCACTGTTAGAAAAAATAGGAAGATGCAGCAAGATCACTTTGCTCCTAAATAATGAATCAATTCCCATGTCGTCGAAGTTGAGAGCGACTAGCTAGGCCGCCTAGGTTGGGCCTTAGACCTCCCTGCCTTAATCTACTGGTGATGATTACTAGAAGACAAGGGAAAGCGAGAGATGGGTTGCCTGCCTATGTTAGTCCTAATGAGAGCGGCTGACGGGTCCATGCAGAGATGAAACTGAAGCGACACAAGATAGTGTTCATCCTCCCAGATGCTCTTTGTAACTAGGTGAACTAGAATCCCTTGCCAGTGAGCAGTGCCATAGTAGCCAGCGAGATCAAAATATGGCAGATGAATCCTTGGAGTAAGGTGTGCATAAGTGGGCCGATGAGCTGCAAAACTGCCGGAGAAGACAAGTGACATGCTTCGGCAACCAACGAAGTTTGCCCCACGTGTTCTGTGCTTATCCCTGCAAAGAAGCCCAATGGCATGTCAGCCAAGAGTGTTACTTCAAAACTCGGATGACCTTATACTTACTGCTAATCTCTTTGTGCCCTAGCACTGTAGCGCTGGGAACACAATAACTACAATTTGAATTTATGTCCGAGTTTTGCAACACAGTTTTAGTCTCTACCAAAGTAGCAAACGGTTAATTCATTCTGCACCTAGAGGTAACAAATTACTATATTAGTAGCTAGGAAATATTCTGGCACGTATTAGTTTACCTTATGTATTTCAGTATGATTTCTTTTTTCATGGTCGTTTCCTGTTGGCTCTAGAGACATCTCTAGCAATATATCTTCATAAGTATTAATACTACGTTATTTTGTAGGTTTGTATTCTACAACCAAGGTACAAGCATGAGGATAACATACCATGGTTTTATTGGTGACGTGGGCACTCTGGAGTCTGGACTTTGGACCTGGCAATGAAGATCTTTGTCATTTAATTGCTTCTTCACTAGGTATACAGAATATCACGATATCCATTCAAATGATCATGTTTGCTAGAGACATCACGTTTGTTATCATACTAAGGTGTTATCCAGGATGTTCTTTATCCTCCAATTACTCCTAGCAATAACACATGCAGATTTTTTTCTTCTTTCTAACAGAATTTCCGGTTCAGCGTTTAATTAGCAATAAAGATAAAAAAAATCTAATGCGGCATAATAACAAAATAAAAGCAATTAGGTTATTTGTTGTCCTCCATTAACATCTGATTTCTCGATCAAACTACAACATCATGTGACTTTTGTGATTGTAAGAATAGGAACATATTATACGGAAAGGAATTATTGTCGAAGACATATTTAAATGATGAAAATGCATGGGATCAAACAAGATATGTTTTTAGGCAATCGACAGAACTCTAAGGGATATATTAATTAGGTCATAAAAATGGGAACAGTAGCGAGAGACAATTGGGTGGAAGGTTCTAGGAGGAGACTTTCACCAGATAATTCCAGTTCTACCAAAGGGAAGAAGACACAACATAGTCACTGCATTCATTAAAAGGTCATATTTTTGGAAACACTTCTAAATACTAAAGCTAACAAAGAACATGCAACTAAATAGCTATCAAATGAAATACTACTGAAAAAAGGAAATGACCCCAAAAAAAAAATTGTGGAAATCATATGTCCAAATTTGAGGGAGAGGTACCGCCAACGAGAATTCTTAGAAAAAAGGACAATGTTGTGTTCAAGGAACGAAACAATCAGCAAGATAAATGAATATATAATGGATTAACTGGAAGGTGGCGAGAAAACTTATCTAAGCTGTGACACAAATATTCTATATCCAAATGAATTTTCCGGAGACTCCTTGTCCCACGTGTTTAAAGGTGACGGTGTGTGCACCGTGTGCGCCTCTTAGGCTATATTTCACAGAATACTTCTTCACTGAATTATGATTTGAGTTGGATGTCTCTATGAAATTGTGGTGTGTTAGTACCTCCTATGAATGCTCAAAGTGACGGAGTGGGATGTTCATTAGTACTTGGGAATACATCTTTAAGGTTTGCTTTTGCAGCCCTACGGGGTGAATTAGTGTTCGTTATCCAACCGAAGAGTAGTTCAGAGTAGCATATTGAAGTTCTTATATTTATATTCCTTTATGATATCACTGTTGAGAGGGACCACTAGTGAAAGTATGATCCCTAGGCCTTGTTTCCAAACATCGAATCACCATTTATTTACTATTTTACTGCATGTTTACTTGCTGCCATATTTATTTCAGATTGTTATTACCACTCATATTCATCCATATCACTTGCATTTTACTATCTCTTCGCTGAACTAGTGCACCTATACATCTGACAAGTGTATTGGGTGTGTTGGGGATACAAGAGACTTCTTGTATTGCAGGGTTGCTTGAGAGGGATATCTTTGACCTCTACCTCCCTGAGTTCGATAAACCTTCGGTGACCCACTTAAGGAAAACTTGCTGCTGTTCTACAAACCTCTGCACTTGGAGGCCCACCACTGTCTACAAGAATAGAAGCGTGCGTAGACATCAGCTATTTATATGGAATACCCAAATAGAGCCATTGGAGGGCATTTTCTGCATGGTCCGGAAGTTCACGAGGCTAGCTGAAAGGACGTGATATCGTCTATACGAGGGAGAGTGAATAAGCCTTATTTTAAACAATGGATTTGGCATGTCCGAATGCGGAATTAAACTAATGTTATTACAAAAGCACAAAACCTAAATAATCTAGGTTCAATTAGGTGCACCAACAACAACTTAAACTAAGAAAGATAGCACAAGATATAAATATAACAAGTGATAAGCAAGATATAAGTACCGAAATCTCGATGGCCACCACAAGGAAATAAACTATAAGCAATATATAAGTCCTTATTGCTAGCTTTTTCTCCACTTCAGAGATGGCAAGCTCCACAACCACTTCACAAACTCCATGAAGGAGAAGCCCGAGCCTCTTAACAATGTTCCACGAAAAGGTCACCGTGGCACCAACCGCCAAGCCAACTAGGAGGTCAAACTCCAAGAGTAACAAGCTCATGTCTCTCACTCGAATGGATTGTAATAGAGACCTCAACACTTACGCAAGAATGCAAAGCAACAACACCAAGGGTGCGCAAATCCTTCACACTCACATCCCACCAAAGAAACAAGTGTTAGGGAAGAATTAGAGAGGAAGAACAATGGCGGAGGTCAACCAATGGTGGAGGTCACTTAGAGGAGAAATTGATTGGTAATTCCCCGAAAATAATTAATCATGCAAATTTTACACATAACATAATTTATCCCATCAATTATAAAAGGTTTATTGTGCACTAATCCTCTAGCCGAAACCTTTACTCTCGAGGCGGTGAATCCTAAATGAGAGACCGTGCTATGATACCAATTGAAAGGACACAGATGCTACTGAAAGTGCATGGAGCCCCATGTGTTATTTTGGTAATTAATGACAAACCATATGGACTAATGTTTGCATTAAGTTATATTTGTAGGAGTTGTCCATAGGAAATGCTTGAACCATATGTTGGGTTCAAGGTTTCAATAAGAAGAAATTCATGGGAATATCAAGTGTCAAGTATGTCTTCAATATGATGATGAAGTGAGCCCTTAAGTTTATCTTCAAGACATCAACATGATGAAGAATGAATAAATAAAGTGCAATTTCAAGATGAGCCAAGTCGAAGAGATCATATGCTTGAAACTTTCCATCCATATGGTGATCATGTATATATGAAGATGCACCGAAGAAGAAGCTCTCCCATAATGGATTATGGGGGAGCAATCCGCAGGACTTCTGTCACACCCCAACTTTTGCAACCTTGTTTAACTATCTAGAGTGCAAAAATTAGGGGGAACAAAAACTTTTTCTTTAGGCTAATTAGAAGAATTGCCTTGATCTGTTTGTTATAATGAAATGCTTTGATCTGCTGGTAGATGAATTGTCTTGATTTGCTTGTTGAGTTTTTTTTTCTTGAGCTACCTCAAAGAACAACACCTCTAGTGGTAAAATCATCCTTGAATTCAAAACTTGGGTTCCTCTACCCCTTATTACATCCTTCTCTCTTACCCTAGTCAAAAACCCTAAGGCATCATAAATTTGGCTAAGTCCCAAAATCCGTTTAAAGTTCCATTTTGGAACCCCTGGATTAAGCTACCCCTTGTCATCTAAGGCAATGCACTTGGTCCTAGACCTACCTTATCTTGAGCACTTCCTGACCATGTCCTTGCCTTTAAACAAATCTCTCTTATACCCACTTATCCTTGTTGAATTTGAAGCCAAGTCAATAAGATGTTATGGCGAGCTTAAAATGTTCAAACTTTGGCAGTTGTCTCTTAAGCACCCACAATTGTTATTAGTGATCTCAATGCATGTATCTCATCTATGCGACACCCTATACAACTTCCACGTCTTGCATGTCCCATTCTACCTTTACAACTCTTGTATTCACTTGATCTTCTACCCTAACCAATGTTTCAGCTCTAGATCATTACCTTTCACTTCAAAATTTGGCATAGCCATAGGAGAGATTCCAACCTTATTTCTTGAGCCATATTCTTATAATAACCTTTATGCACCAACTATACTTTTTTTTTGACACCTAATAATGCTTATGAATTATTGCATATGATCATGCTCTCACTTCCTCTTCTCTCTCTTTATCCATATTCTTTTACCATGTCTTAGAAAGAGTCCAAACAACCTTTTTTCCGAGTTCAATTCTTGATGTCAACCTTTGTATAACAAGGGCACCACTCTGAACTATCTATCAAGATTAGCACCTCCCCAAAACCATGATTTGAGCAAATGCTAACATGGTCATCTTGACCAATTAGTTTCCAACCTCATCTCTACTTTTTCAAAACTATCTCAAATCCGACCAAATCATCATCTTCACCTCTCCACCATCAGCACCAAACCTTAGACAACCTACATGGTCACTAGGCCTCACATGTGAGCTAGTTTTGCTTAGCAAGAATTGAGGCCGGCCATGATTATGTAAGTTGCCATCACTTCCTTCTCTCTCCCTCCCTCCTCTCTTTGTCAAATCTGGGGAACAACGAACCTGCACCCTACCTGGCTTCCCTAAGCATCCCTACACCACCCCTCTAGCACCCCCTCCCCCTTCTCCTCTCTCTTCCCCTTCCCAATGCCATGGAATGGCATAGGCCTTGGACATAGGATCCTAGACATGCACCCCTGCGCCCTAGCGATGTCTAGCACCCCTCCCTGGATTCCTGGAACCCTGTAGTGCTTCTCCCTCGTGCCCCAATGCACCCAACACTCCTGCCCGAGCATGCCATTGACGTGGTCACCCCCATTCTTGGTCAAGAAGGAAGCGAGCACCCCAGCTCCCAAGGTTGCGCCATGATGATGCCCCGGCACCCCTCTACCCAACGGGCATGGTCCCAAGGCAAAGCCACCCCTCCCATTGGCTCAGACCAGCTCGCCAAGGGTGTGGTCACCCCGTCTGGGCGTGCTCCCGCGTTCCTAGAGGAGCAGTGCTCCATTGGCCACCCCTAGCCATATTCTGCAAGGGCATCGTACCAGGACTCGAACGCAGCAGTGCTACGCCATCCTACTTCGCCCACGGTCGAGCACATTCCATCGAACACCTTCGTACCCGCGCAGACATCGCCTCGTTTCGGGAGACTCGGCATGCCTTTTTCCTTGATTCCAGCCGCTCTGAATCCACTTTTGGATGCCCTAATCAATAGCGCCGCTCCTCCTCCCAATCGCGTTCGTGGTTTGTCGCCACCACTCTCCCTACACCATGCCCACGGTGCACCTCCTCCCGGTTATAAAAACCGGCTGAGCTCCCTGATGTCTACGTTCCCCCTCCTTTCCTGTAGACAGTGTTGGGCCTCCAAGAGCAGAGGTTTGTAGAACAGCAGCAAGTTTCCCTTAAGTGGATACCCAAGGTTTATCGAACTCAGGGAGGAAGAGGTCAAAGATATCCCTCTCATGCAACCCTGCAACCACAAAGCAAGAAGTCTCTTGTGTCCCCAACACACCAAATAGGTGCACTAGTTCGGCGAAGAGATAGTGAAATACGGGTGGTATAAATAAGTATGAGCAGTAGCAACGGTGCCGAGAAAAGTGCTTGGCGTGTAGTTGATGGTGGTGGTATTGCAGCGAGTAATGCATGATAAAACGATAACAAACGGTAGTAACTCAGCGGTAGTAACGCAGCGGTAGTAAACAAGCGTAGTAACTCGGCGGTATTTAGGAACAAGGCCTAGGGATTACACTTTCGCTAGTGGACACTCTCAACATTGATCACATAACGAGAATAGATAAATGCATACTCTACACTTTTGTTGGATGATGAACACATTGCGTAGGATTACACGAACCCTCAATGCCGGAGTTAACAAGCTCCACAATAATGCTCATGTTTAAGTAACCTTTAGTGTAAGATAGATCAACGGACTAAACCAAGTACTAGCATAGCATGCACACTTGTCACCTTCATGCATATGTAGGAGGAATAGATCACATCAATATATCATAGCAATAGTTAACTCCATAATCTACAAGAGATCATGATCATAGCATAAACCAAGTACTAACACGGTGCACGCACTTGTCACCTTTGCACACATGCGGGAGGAATAAACTACTTTAATAACATCACTAGAGTAGCACATAGATAGTAGTGATACAAACTCATATGAATCTCAATCATGTAAAGCAGCTCATGAGATCATTGTATTGAGGTACATGGGAGAGAGATGAACCACATAGCTACAGCGAAGCCCTCAGCCTCAGGGGTGAATTACTCCCTCCTCATCATGGGGG
>NW_025899906.1:0-39283 GCF_022539505.1 Lolium rigidum | reverse complement strand
TATGTCGTTGTTCCCATCCGTGTAAGTCGTTGTTCCTCGCCATTCTAGGCCGTTGTTCCCTCCGTGTTGTTCTTTGTTCCCCGTCGTCTATGGCGTTGTTCCCCTCCGTGTAGGTCGTTGTTCCTCGCTATCTAGGCTGTTGTTCCCCTCGTGTAGGTCGTTGTTCCCCGTCGTCTATGTCGTTGTTCCCATCCGTGTAAGTCGTTGTTCCCCACCATTCTAGGCCGTTGTTCCCCTCCGTGTAGGTCGTTGTTCCCCATCGTCTATGTCGTTGTTCCCCTCCAGTGTTGGTCTTTGTTCCCCGCCGTCTAGGCTGTTGTTCCCCTCCGTGTAGGTCGTTGTTCCTCGCTGTCTAGGCCGTTGTTCCCCTCCGTGTAGGTTGTTGTTCCTTTCGGTCTATGCCGTTGTTCCCCTTCGTGTAAGTCGTTGTTCCTCGCCATTCTAGGCCTTTTGTTCCCCTCGTGTAGGTCGTTGTTCCCCGTCGTCTATGTCGTTGTTCCCATCCGTGTAAGTCGTTGTTCCTCGCCATTCTAGGCCGTTGTTCCCCTCCGTGTTGTTCTTTGTTCCCCGTCGTCTATGGCGTTGTTCCCCTCCGTGTAGGTCGTTGTTCCTCGCTATCTAGGCTGTTGTTCCCCTCGTGTAGGTCGTTGTTCCCCGTCGTCTATGTCGTTGTTCCCATCCGTGTAAGTCGTTGTTCCCCACCATTCTAGGCCGTTGTTCCCCTCCGTGTAGGTCGTTGTTCCCCATCGTCTATGTCGTTGTTCCCCTCGGTGTTGGTCTTTGTTCCCCGCCGTCCTGAGGCTGTTGTTCCCCTCCGTGTAGGTCGTTGTTCCTCGCTTGTCTAGGCCGTTGTTCCCCTCCGTGTAGGTTGTTGTTCCTTTCGGTCTATGCCGTTGTTCCCCTTCGTGTAAGTCGTTGTTCCTCGCCATTCTAGGCCTTTTGTTCCCCTCCGTGTTGGTCTTTGTTCCCCGCCGTCTATGCTATTGTTCCCCTCCGTGTAGGTCGTTGTTCCTCGCTGTCTAGGCTGTTGTTCCCCTCGTGTAGGTCGTTGTTCCCCGTCGTCTATGTCGTTGTTCCCATCCGTGTAAGTCGTTATTCCCCACCATTCTAGGCCGTTGTTCCCCTCCGTGTAGGTCGTTGTTCCTTTCGGTCTATGCCATTGTTCCCCTTCGTGTAAGTCGTTGTTCCTCGCCATTCTAGGCCGTTGTTCCCCTCCGTGTTGGTCTTTGTTCCCCGTAGTCTATGGCGTTGTTCCCCTCCGTGTAGGTCGTTATTCCTCGCTGTCTAGGCTGTTGTTCCCCTCGTGTAGGTCGTTGTTCCCCGTCGTCTATGTCGTTGTTCCCATCCAGTGTAACTCGTTATTCCCCACCATTCTAGGCCGTTGTTCCCCTCCGTGTAGGTCGTTGTTCCTTTCGGTCTATGCCATTGTTGCCCTTCGTGTAAGTCGTTGTTCCTCGCCATTCTAGGCCGTTGTTCCCCTCCGTGTTGGTCTTTGTTCCCCGTAGTCTATGGCGTTGTTCCCCTCCGTGTAGGTCGTTGTTCCTCGCTATCTAGGCTGTTGTTCCCCTCGTGTAGGTCGTTGTTCCCCGTCGTCTATGTCGTTGTTCCCATCCGTGTAAGTCGTTGTTCCTCGCCATTCTAGGCCGTTGTTCCCCTCCGTGTTGTTCTTTGTTCCCCGTCGTCTATGGCGTTGTTCCCCTCCGTGTAGGTCGTTGTTCCTCGCTATCTAGGCTGTTGTTCCCCTCGTGTAGGTCGTTGTTCCCCGTCGTCTATGTCGTTGTTCCCATCCGTGTAAGTCGTTGTTCCCCACCATTCTAGGCCGTTGTTCCCCTCCGTGTAGGTCGTTGTTCCCCATCGTCTATGTCGTTGTTCCCCTCCGTGTTGGTCTTTGTTCCCCGCCGTCTAGGCTGTTGTTCCCCTCCGTGTAGGTCGTTGTTCCTCGCCTGTCTAGGCCGTTGTTCCCCTCCGTGTAGGTTGTTGTTCCTTTCGGTCTATGCCGTTGTTCCCCTTCGTGTAAGTCGTTGTTCCTCGCCATTCTAGGCCTTTTGTTCCCCTCCGTGTTGGTCTTTGTTCCCCGCCGTCTATGCTTGTTGTTCCCCTCCGTGTAGAGTCGTTGTTCCTCGCTTGTCTAGGCTGTTGTTCCCCTCGTGTAGGTCGTTGTTCCCCGTCGTCTATGTCGTTGTTCCCATCCGTGTAAGTCGTTATTCCCCACCATTCTAGGCCGTTGTTCCCCTCCGTGTAGGTCGTTGTTCCTTTCGGTCTATGCCATTGTTCCCCTTCGTGTAAGTCGTTGTTCCTCGCCATTCTAGGCCGTTGTTCCCCTCCGTGTTGGTCTTTGTTCCCCGTAGTCTATGGCGTTGTTCCCCTCCCTGTAGGTCGTTATTCCTCGCTGTCTAGGCTGTTGTTCCCCTCGTGTAGGTCGTTGTTCCCCGTCGTCTATGTCGTTGTTCCCATCCGTGTAAGTCGTTATTCCCCACCATTCTAGGCCGTTGTTCCCCTCCGTGTAGGTCGTTGTTCCTTTCGGTCTATGCCATTGTTCCCCTTCGTGTAAGTCGTTGTTCCTCGCCATTCTAGGCCGTTGTTCCCTTCCGTGTTGGTCTTTGTTCCCCGTAGTATATGGCGTTGTTCCCATCCGTGTAGGTCGTTGTTCCTCGCTATCTAGGCTGTTGTTCCCCTCGTGTAGGTCGTTGTTCCCCGTCGTCTATGTCGTTGTTCCCATCCGTGTAAGTCGTTGTTCCTCGCCATTCTATGTCGTTGTTCCCCTTCGTGTAAGTCGTTGTTCCTCGCCATTCTAGGCCTTTTGTTCCCCTCCGTGTTGGTCTTTGTTCCCCGCCGTCTATGCTGTTGTTCCCCTCCGTGTAGGTCGTTGTTCCTCGCTGTCTAGGCTGTTGTTCCCCTCGTGTAGGTCGTTGTTCCCCGTCGTCTATGTCGTTGTTCCCATCCGTGTAAGTCGTTATTCCCCACCATTCTAGGCCGTTGTTCCCCTCCGTGTAGGTCGTTGTTCCTTTCGGTCTATGCCATTGTTCCCCTTCGTGTAAGTCGTTGTTCCTCGCCATTCTAGGCCGTTGTTCCCCTCCGTGTTGGTCTTTGTTCCCCGTAGTCTATGGCGTTGTTCCCCTCCGTGTAGGTCGTTATTCCTCGTTGTCTAGGCTGTTGTTCCCCTCGTGTAGGTCGTTGTTCCCCGTCGTCTATGTCGTTGTTCCCATCCGTGTAAGTCGTTATTCCCCACCATTCTAGGCCGTTGTTCCCCTCCGTGTAGGTCGTTGTTCCTTTCGGTCTATGCCATTGTTCCCCTTCGTGTAAGTCGTTGTTCCTCGCCATTCTAGGCCGTTGTTCCCTTCCGTGTTGGTCTTTGTTCCCCGTAGTCTATGGCGTTGTTCCCATCCGTGTAGGTCGTTGTTCCTCGCTATCTAGGCCGTTGTTCCCCTCGTGTAGGTCGTTGTTCCCCGTCGTCTATGTCGTTGTTCCCATCCGTGTAAGTCGTTGTTCCTCGCCATTCTAGGCCGTTGTTCCCCTCCGTGTAGGTCGTTGTTCCTTTCGGTTTATGCCATTGTTCCCCTTCGTGTAAGTCGTTGTTCCTCGCCATTCTAGGCCGTTGTTCCCCTCCGTGTTGGTCGTTGTTCCCCGTAGTCTTTGGCGTTGTTCCCCTCCGTGTAGGTCGTTGTTCCTCGCTATCTAGGCTGTTGTTCCCCTCGTGTAGGTCGTTGTTCCCCGTCATCTATGTCGTTGTTCCCATCCGTGTAAGTCGTTGTTCCCCACTATTCTAGGCCGTTGTTCCCCTCCGTGTAGGTCGTTTGTTCCCCATCGTCTATGTCGTTGTTCCCCTCCGTGTTGGTCTTTGTGTCCCCGCCGTCTAGGCTGTTGTTCCCCTCTTTGTAGGTCGTTGTTCCTCGCTGTCTAGGCCGTTGTTCCCCTCCCTGTAGGTCGTTGTTCCTTTCGGTCTATGCCGTTGTTCCCCTTCGTGTAAGTCGTTGTTCCTCGCCATTCTAGGCCTTTGTTCCCCTCCGTGTTGGTCTTTCTTCCCCGCCGTCTATGCTGTTGTTCCCCTCCGTGTAGGTCGTTGTTCCTCGCTGTCTAGGCCGTTGTTCCCCTCCGTGTAGGTCGTTGTTCCTTTCGGTCTATGCCGTTGTTCCCCTTCGTGTAAGTCGTTCTTCCTCGCCATTCTAGGCCTTTGTTCCCCTCCGTGTTGGTCTTTGTTCCCCGCCGTCTATGCTGTTGTTCCCCTCCGTGTAGGTCGTTGTTCCTCGCCATTCTAGGCCGTTGTTCCCCTCCGTGTCTAGGCTGTTGTTCCCTCGTGTAGGTCGTTGTTCCCCGTAGTCTATGGCGTTGTTCCCCTCCGTGTAGGTCGTTGTTCCTCGCTATCTAGGCTGTTGTTCCCCTCGTGTAGGTCATTGTTCCCCGTCATCTATGTCGTTGTTCCCATCCGTGTAAGTCGTTGTTCCCCACCATTCTAGGCCGTTGTTCCCCTCCGTGTAGGTCGTTTGTTCCCCATCGTCTATGTCGTTGTTCCCCTCCGTGTTGGTCTTTGTGTCCCGGCCGTCTAGGCTGTTGTTCCCCTCTTTGTAGGTCGTTGTTCCTCGCTGTCTAGGCCGTTGTTCCCCTCCGTGTAGGTCGTTGTTCCTTTCGGTCTATGCCGTTGTTCCCCTTCGTGTAAGTCGTTCTTCCTCGCCATTCTAGGCCTTTGTTCCCCTCCGTGTTGGTCTTTGTTCCCCGCCGTCTATGCTGTTGTTCCCCTCCGTGTAGGTCGTTGTTTCTCGCCATTCTAGGCCGTTGTTCCCCTCCGTGTCTAGGCTGTTGTTCCCCTCGTGTAGGTCGTTGTTCCCCGTAGTCTATGGCGTTGTTCCCCTCCGTGTAGGTCGTTGTTCCTCACTATCTAGGCTGTTGTTCCCCTCGTGTAGGTCGTTGTTCCCCGTCGTCTATGTTGTTGTTCCCATCCGTGTAAGTCGTTGTTCCTCGCCATTCTAGGCCGTTGTTCCCCTCCGTGTTGGTCGTTGTTCCCCATCGTCTATGTCGTTGTTCCCCTCCGTGTTGGTCTTTGTTCCCCGCCGTCTAGGCTGTTGTTCCCCTCGTGTAGGTCGTTGTTCCCCGTCGTCTATGTCGTTGTTCCCATCTGTGTAAGTCGTTGTTCCTCGCCATTCTAGGCCGTTGTTCCCCTCCGTGTAGGTCGTTGTTCCCCATCGTCTATGGCGTTGTTCCCCTCCGTGTAGGTCGTTGTTCCTCGCTATCTATGCTGTTGTTCCCCTCGTGTAGGTCGTTGTTCCCCGTCGTCTATGTCGTTGTTCCCATCCGTGTAAGTCGTTGTTCCTCGCCATTCTAGGCCGTTGTTCCCCTCCGTGTAGGTCGTTGTTCCCCATCGTCTATATCGTTGTTCCCCTCCGTGTTGGTCTTTGTTCCCCGCCGTCTAGGCTGTTGTTCCCCTCCGTGTAGGTCGTTGTTCCTCGCTGTCTAGGCTGTTGTTCCCCTCGTGTAGGTCGTTGTTCCCCGTCGTCTATGTCGTTGTTCCCATCCGTGTTGGTCTTTGTTCCCTGTCGTCTATGGCGTTGTTCCCCTCCGTGTAGGTCGTTGTTCCTCGCTATCTAGGTTGTTGTTCCCCTCGTGTAGGTCGTTGTTCCCCGTCGTCTATGTCGTTGTTCCCATCCGTGTAAGTCGTTGTTCCCCACCATTCTAGGCCGTTGTTCCCCTCCGTGTAGGTCGTTGTTCCCCATCGTCTATGTCGTTGTTCCCCTCCGTGTTGGTCTTTGTTCCCCGCCGTCTAGGCTGTTGTTCCCCTCCGTGTAGGTCGTTGTTCCTCGCTGTCTAGGCTGTTGTTCCCCTCGTGTAGGTCGTTGTTCCCCGTCGTCTATGTCGTTGTTCGTTGAGGTTTCCTTGATTCGTATATAAATCTTATGTATCATAATATGAAGTTTCCTTGTTGTTTCATCGTAAACAATCTTCTTTTCTTACAAATTTTAGCAGGGTCAAGAATTTTTTTTGTATGAAAACTATATGTTTTTTTTATGTATCATCTTATGCATTATGTTTGATATCAAGGGAAGGCCTTTTTTGGATTATGTTCGATGAAAAAAATTAATCGTTGTTTTTATCTCAAATAATATGCTTTTTTACAACTAATTTTCAATCTATCATTTTATTGATGATCTGACATTCTACATATATATTATTCTGGACATAAATAAAGTTCATAATAATAGTTTGGACATACATATGAATCCCTTATATAATAGTCTGGACATACATAGCAATCACAATCATAAACTAATGTATACCAACACACAGAATATGCTTTTTGTTGCACCTCGAATATGAATGTGTATGACCTAACAGAATTATTACATATAGCCAAAATCATCAATCAAGGAAGATCACTTTTATCATCAGCATTCTTTTTTTTTTTTGCTTTCTTCTTGTTTGTCTTCTTTTCTGATTGCCTTGCAATGAATAAGTCTCCTGCATAGTACCTATAAACAATCTTCTTTTCTTACAACAATTTTAGCAGGGTCAAGAATTTTTTTTGTATGAAAACTATATGTTTTTTTTATGTATCATCTTATGCATTATGTTTGATATCAAGGGAAGGCCTTTTTTGGATTATGTTCGATGAAAAAAATTAATCGTTGTTTTTATCTCAAATAATATGCTTTTTTACAACTAATTTTCAATCTATCATTTTATTGATGATCTGACATTCTACATATATAGTATTCTGGACATAAATAAAATTCATAATAATAGTTTGGACATACATATGAATCCCTTATATAATAGTCTGGACATACATAGCAATCACAATCATAAACTAATGTATACCAACACACAGAATATGCTTTTTTTTGCACCTCGAATATGAATGTGTATGACCTAACAGAATTATTACATATAGCCAAAATCATCAATCAAGGAAGATCACTTTTATCATCAGCATTCTTTTTTTTTGCTTTCTTCTTGTTTGTCTTCTTTTCGATTGCCTTTTCGGTCTATCACCTTTGTCTACTGATTTGTTGCTTCTTATTGGCGGATCTTTCGGTGGTTCTCGATGAGGCGGAGCTCCTTGTGCAGGTTGTGTTTTATGCTTCAATGTGTATTTCTCTTGAAGTTTTTGTATCTCCTCCAAGAACTCTTTGCTGCTGTTGGCATCTTTGCATACTTCTGCACACAAGTCTGACACCTTGTTCATTACAATTGCATACCTCATTGATACCTGTGAGCTTTCACTACCTGCACCTTCATCAATCATTCTTTTCTTGTGTTTGAGTAATTCAGTTTCTCTATATTCTTTGGTCCATCGCTTGTTGATGTAATGATCTGGGATTTGATTTATGTCAAACTGTGTGAAGAGTCGTAAAACATGACAGCACAGTATGCCATCTCGTTCAAACTTCCCACAGATGCAATCAAACAACTCGTTTGTTCTGTCAACTTCTACACGAAAAGACTGCTGATGGAATTCTTGCCCTTTGTAGCTGAAATTCTTCTTCAGGTTATAAATTTTGTTTTCTTCTATTACTTCAACTCCGAAGGCAGTTGAATTGTGCATTTCGTCTTGGAACTTGAAGAAAATTCCCCGAGTGTAGATCTTTCCAGCATGTCTTTCGACAAGGTTGTGGCCCCAATATATTGGCTCGAGACCAATCGATACAAATCTGTCATCATTTTCCGCTTCAATGATTGTTTCTTGAAACAACTCGTCATCGGACAAGGAATGTTTCTAGTGTGTCCTTGCGCTTCACGTAATCCTTGAATATGGAATTCATCCCTTCGCTGCGCACTGTTGTACGGATGAAAGGGCGAGAAAACTTTTCGGAAGTACACGAGTACCCACTTGTGATCTCGCATTTCCACATTAAGGGCAAATGTTTGCTACTGGCTGCATCGTACTTCTCAATCATGGCATTCCACTTGCTTTCAAATTCTTCAATTGTAAGGGAGTCCATGATTATTTTCCTCATCTCATCTTCCATCCCTTCCCTAGCGAGCCATGTAACCTCCCATTTTATCCGAACAATTGTTCATGATATGCCATAAACAAAATCATGCCATATTGAAAACGAACATCATCTATTGCAGATTTAATTGCCTTGTCCCGATCAGTCATGATAATCGATGGTTTCTTTCCGTCCATGACGTCCAAAAATGTTTCCGAGCCCATTTGAAAGTTTCTGCTGTTTGATCTTTTAGCGATTGCCCATGCGAAAACAATTGTTCGTCCTTGGCCGTTGATGCCAATGAATGGGGCAAATGGCATGTTATATTTGTTTGTGGAGAAGGTGGTATCAAATGAAAGGAAATCGCCATACGTGAGAATAATCCATTTTGGAGCGAGCATCAGTCCACGAATGCTTTGGACCGTGTTGTCGTCATCGGTATCCATCTTCATCACAATTCCTTGGTTTTTTGCCTGTAGCTTCTCGACAAACTTTAGTGCATTTGCAATATCAGTGTTCTTATCTCTCTTCTCCTTCCGTTTGAGGTTCTGTATTTTCTTCTTGTTGAATGAAAGAACTTTCCTGCTTCCTTTCAAGCGACGGAATATGCTCATAATTCTTCGCGGAGGAACCCTGCAGTCTTGAAGTATCATTGACAAGTTCTTATCTTCCTCTGACATGTTCCGGTGGTTTGAAAAGAACTTAGTCAAAGATGGTGTGTTCAGACAGTCATGGTTGTGTTCAAGATTGACTGATATGAATCTCCATTGTCCATTTTGCAATTGTACTGTAACATTCATGGGGCACTGTGTTCTTTGAACTACTGACCTCTTCCTTTTCCGCTGTGTAAGATTGGGAGCATGAGTTTTCCTTGCTAAGCAGCACTGGAAAGTGATCTTCTTGTTCTTGTAGTTCAGACCTTTGACCACACCATATCCATGCAAGTAGCCATAAATATTGAGAAACCGCTGGGACGCTTCCAATGTATCAAAGAGCATTCCAATTTCTGGTGGCCTCTCTTCACTAAGTTCTTCTCCAGTGGGAATGAATGTGTTTGAAGAGTCTTCAAATTCCGATATGTCTTCGTCGCTTTCACCATCCGGGAGTATTTTGGCCAATTGCTTAGAAGCATCATCATCATCACTTTCGTCCTGTGGAAAAAATAAGTAGTTAATTCCGGAATTTTCCGAGGGAGGGGAACTTTCATGCTCGCAACAAGATTTCTTATCTATTTTTTTCAAGTTACCTCTTCGATGTTTTTATCTTCTTCGTCACGAGATAGGAATTTCGCATCGCTTCGGTGCTTTCATTATGGTTGTGTCATTGATAGCAAATTTTCCAGATCGAGACATTTTACTAGTCATATTAGTAACTCTTTTTTATTTTTTACTTGTAATAATTTCATTCTAATACTTTTTGTAAGCCGATTAATACCTCTGCATTTTGCTCCTTCTCTGGATCTTTTGTCGCCAAAGGAACAACTTCATGCAAAAATTTATCTCCTTCAAGAACAATACTCTGTACAAAAAATATAAGCATCCGTTTCAATATTTTTCTCAAAACATACATTTTTATCTATGTTTTTTGTAAACAATGAATGAACAATTTCATGCAGCATACCTGGTCAATTTTTGGCCCCAACATTTTTCCATCTTCGAAAGGCACAATCTGATTGCATGTATCCTTAAGAACTTGTGGAGACTGCAATTCTAAGGCAACCTACAGCAGGTAAAACATTTTATCAATAATTTTTTTGTACATTTTTCTCGTGGAATTACAATTCAAGAAAAATAGAACTTCGTTTATTGTACCTTCTTCCTTTTTTCCATCTCGGCATGGACAACAAATTGATCAAACTGATCTAGAAGGTCATCATTTTTGGATTGAATTTTGTCCTGCATATCTTTCTCTACATCCTGCATATTGTGTTAAATTTGTCAGATAAACCAAGTCTGAATTCGAATTCATCTGTTTGTCACCTTTTTCTCTGTTCCACTTCATTACCTTGTTATCCTTGGAAGAAAGTATGTTATCTCTCAGTTGTATTCCTTGATTTACAACTCTGCATATGAAGAAAATAAGTAGTCGTATCTCTTTTTTTTAAAACGATTTATACATGCATTGTTTCTTCATCTTTTTACCTTTTTCAAGTTTGAGAGAATGATTTGTTTCTCGCTGTGCGCCACTAGAGGATTTTCTTGGTTTAGTTTGAGGTTTCTTTGGTACCTGATCCGGATTTTTTGCATTTTGCATATCGAGGTATCGACTTCATAGAATAACTTCACATATTATGAAAGAAGCAACCGATAAATTTTCGAGGAATTTCATAGAATAACAAAAAAGCAAGAAGTTAATTTCCAAGAGAATCGGTAGGCGCTGGTTATCTCTTCCTAGGGGATGTACTTTGATTTTTCGAATTTACCTTTGATGAGCGAGATCCGATTTTCGGAGGTTGTTGCAGGTTTTGACTATCATGTTGGATGTTCTTATCACGAGCTACACCTCCGCCTACTGGTATATTGTTTAATTTAGGGGGAGGCTTCGATCCGAGGGGAGGATCGGGCGGCGCTTCCGCCGACTTCGCCGCCGCAGGATCCATTGTCGAACCCTCCCCCAAATATCCTTTATCTTTTTTGTCCTCTGCGTATTTCTTTTTTCCTTTTAGTTCGGACAAGTCATTTATGTTAATTTAATGCCAGATATGCCCATGGTGGGGCACACATGCAAGAGACATAAAGAAACTACTCGACCATGTCCAAAGGTGGCACTAGTCATTTTACCTTATCTCTTCTTCTCCCCAGATCCGCCGCTCATTTCCCGCAGTCCCCTCTCCTTTCCCAATCTCTTTTTCTTCAAGGTTTTTCCAAAGGGTTCGATGATTTCATCCGTGGCGACAACATTCTTCCTTAGTCCCAGGTTCCCCTCCCCCCACCCCCCTTTTTGCTTTTGATTAGACCCTCGTATTTCTAATCCATTTCATACTAAGGAACTCTACCTTTTCTTTTTACACAGATCTGCGACCTAGTGTTTTTTCTTCGACTCTGTTCTGCAGCACAATTGCAACAGTAGGTTCTGCAAGTGTAGGTGTTGACCATATGTTTTCTTCAGATGCTAAACTGTCCATATATTTTTCATTTTTTTGCAATTTGCAGTTCTAGTTAATTAAATTTCTACTCTGTTCTTTTTTTTAGATGGATGAAACATTAGGTAGAAAGAGACAACGGCAGACAAAGGGGGAATATGAGGTAAGTGAACAGGATTTAATGTTTTTTCCACTTGACAAATGAATGATTATATCATTCATGTACTTTTTTAAGTTATTCTCTGTATTCTACAGAATGTCCTTGTTCTTTCGTTCAACAAATTCTTCTTTATTTTCTTCATTTCCTGATTTATTATTTCAAGCCACTGAGGATATGTGTTTATGTGCATGTCAGTAAACCATTGTTGTGCAGTATTTCTTATTAATAAACCATTGTTTTGTATGATGACTTTTTGGTCTAACATTGGCATGATTTTTGTATTTTAATGTCTGTATAGGTGTCAAACCATCTTAAGTTGCTCTTTGATGTTATCAAAAAGTTGACATGTGAGCAAAAAGCGATTATTCAAAATATTGGGTTCGGTACATTACTTCAATTAGCATGCTCTGTTTTCGCAAGTGATGTTTACAATTGGTTAGCAATGTTCATAAACACAACCACTGGCTGCATCGAGTTACCTAATGGGTTCTCATTCAAATTAACAAGAGAAAGTGTTCAAGTAATTATCGGTCTTCCAATTGGTTCTAGACCGATATCTTTCACCTCTTCACCTGAAATTGTGAAGCAAGTTAACTTGGAAATTCATGGGAAGGAGTGCAGCCCTTCTATATTTGAGTTGGCAGAATTAATAGGAAAGGGAATTAAAGGACCTGCTTTCATAAAGTCATTTGCACTACTTGCAAATTGTGTTCTTCTCTGCCCCTCAAATCAGACTTTGCCTAGTTCTCTCCATTACACTGCTATTGCGCATGAAGATAAAATCAAGAGAATATGATTGGTGCTCATACATTTTGCAATGGATTCTCCTATCTCGTAAACAAGTTCCAGACTAAACTCTTATAGTGGAAGTTGTGGTGGTTGTGGGTTAATTCCAGTGGTATGTAAATGCTTTCCTTCTTCTTTCTGTTTTTTCAGAATTTTATTTTGGTTCTTAATCTTTTTTTTCTGTTTTAGTGGAACAAGAAATTCCTTTTTTGATTTTATTACATAACCATTATTATAATTTCTAAGTAACAAATTCCTCTTTTTTGTAGATCACTTATTTCGAGTTCCTCATGGTTCTCGAAATTGATTTTCAAAATACAATACCGCGCCTTCCTTTGTGGACGGATAATGCCATCAAACTATATTCTATTCTAGATTGTAAGGATGATTCAACCTTTGGAAAACTTCCAGTAAGATAAACAAGTTCCCTCATTGCTGAACTGTATGTTTTTGTAAGATAAACACGTTGCTTTAATATAATGTATGTCTCACAAATATCTCGTGATTTTTTTTCTAGATGAAACATCGATGTTCAACACCATTTGCTAATATTTACTCGAAATGCAAGGCTGTCATATGCTATGCCTAAGGATGTTGTCAAATTCATAGAGAACACATACAATGAGGATGACCAAAGAAAAGTAAGTTCTTAAATTCAGATATCATTTTTTCTTTTGCTTACTTTGACAAATGTTTGAACGTTTATTCAACCTTCTTTTTTTATGCTTTGTTTCTATCTATTGAAGGTAAAGAAAAAACTTGACAAGCTTTCAAGCAATTTGCATGCAACAATCTTAAGCAACACTACGACAGCAATTTCAAACTGTGTTGATGAAGTATTGCGAGCTATCTGCAATGATGTAGAAGTAGTTGCTCCACAGAATTTCAATCCAGGCAGACATTCAATTCAAGGATTTGCTAGATGCTTCTTCCCTTAGTCCAAGAGAAGAGAAAAATCAAGGTGTCTGCAAAGAAATTGTTGTTGCTCAGGATTCAGTAACATCTACCAAAGAAATGATTAAAGAAATGATCTACCATTATATGGAAACTTCATTCCCTCCTCTTCCTGAAGTTATAATTCCTGAGTTGTCGAAGAAAGAGCTATTATCCACAACAGAAATTTTCAAAGAAGAACTTCAGAAATTGGAGGAAACAGGAATACAGGAAGAAAGTGGCTTTCTGACCCTGGCAAATGTTGATGACTATCTTGCAAAGTCACTAGTTACAAAGGTCAACATCTCAAACTATGATGATGGATTCCAACCAATGTCTATTCTAGGTCTGTGCTATTTTTTCTTCATTTTTCTTTTTTTACTTTTCCTGCTATTTTTTTTTGAATACTTCCTTTTTGCTGATGGTGTTAATAAAGGTTATATACTTTTTTTCAACAGATGCTTGCAATTTTATCATGCCTGCATCAATCAAAGAAGAAGCCCCTAGAAAGGAGGAGAGAATTGATTTCTCTGGTTGGTTTGATCATCATTTACACAAAAACCGGTACGAAGTTAGTTCATCCAGTTTCCTTCCCTTTTCTAATTTACAAAGAGTTGGGTATTCGTTATTTTTTTCATTATATGTATTTCCATTTTTACCCTGCCATAATTACTTTTTGAATGCTGTAATGACTTTTTGCGGATGATGTTTCTCATAATTTTGAGCATGAAGGATTGGAAAGGAATACTTGTGAATAGATTCAATGCTCGTATTCATCCGAGTTTCTTTAAATGAGATGCTTAGCTGGATGCTCATTACCACAACACACCGTAAACAATGGCGGTGAATTCCCAAGTTGGAGTTTCGGCGAAGAATTCGATATTGAACGAGTCACCAGCCACTCCGACTTGCTTCAATGATGGCCAGGGATGATTCCACTATGTACACTGGGAAAACAACAGTTCCAAACCAATGTCTCAGTTTCAACAAGTCAACATACGAGCCATCAGTTGATTTTCCTCAACCTTCTGCAACAACACTTCAGAACAACACGCATGTTAATGCTTTCCCGGCATTGAAGAACCTTGAAGGTCGGTACATTACCTTGCCAAATTGATAAAGACTATGTTTTTGGTTAGTTATAGTTTCAACAATGGCAGTCAATGTAGTTGACATAATAGGTCGACAATATGTTTATGCAGATTATCAAAATACAAGCAAATCTATACAATGGTTAAATGAAAACATGGGGCAAAGAAATATGTGTTCTGTAAGAACTGCTTCTCCTTTATCTTGTCAGAGGGAAAACACTGAAGATATGCTTGCTGGAAGCACAAGTGTCAAATTCAGTAGGAACACTCATGGTTTATCTTTTAAGGAACGCGAATTCAAGCCTCAATCTTTGAAACATGTGCAAAGTGACAATACATACACATCTCAAGATTTCTATTTTCATGAGACCAAAATGGATTTAGCTGCTCCGTCATCAGAGAATATGAAAGCAACATCTTCTGGGCATCATTCAAATTTTTGGAATATGTCGAACAATGTTTCTTTTCAGCCTGCTTCTACAAGATTGAATTCAGACAAACAGATTGTCTTCTCTACCGCTCTTGAAGATGAACTTTTTAACTTATTAACTTCAAACATCAATAACATTGTTTACAGGTATTTCTTCCATGTACCAATTCACTAATATATGATTCATTGCTTACATTCATTTTTTCCTAATTTTGCTCATTGCTCAAACATTCTTTCTTCTATCTTTCAGCTCTAGAATTTTCCAAATTGGAGAAAGATGGGCTGATGAAAGAACTTTAGCATTGTGTATGTCAAATGGAGGATACGTAAACAATTATGTTATGAATGCATTTATCAAAATGATTCTCAATGATCAAAAGATGAAAGATAAATGCGATGAAAAAATTGCTTGCTTGAAGCATATCACATCTACGAGAGACTACGATAAGTTTGCTTCACCCAAATAATATCCTATTCAAGCATTTTCATGGCAGAATACTTCAAGCATTCCACTTTTAATTCATTTAATTCTTTCTCGCATGTCCTCATAGGAACTACTAATGGATCCGGATCTTGATTGCGAGCTTTATAAAAAATTACTAACGAAGCGAGTGGTCGGATTCGGACTCGAGCATCTTGCTTTGGTGAGTACAAATACGAAGAACACTTTTATGAAGTGCCTTCATTCTCAAATGTTTTTATTTGTTTCGATTTGTTCTTATATGTTTAGCCTACCCCAACTTTGGGATTGAAAGGCTTTGATTTTTCTTGCAATACTGCACTGAAGTTTGTGTTTTTATATGTTTCATTTTGTTTTTTCTAGGTACACATACCTTGTCCTGTAAACAAGCAGTGGTTCCTTGTTCATTGCTAATTTTATGGACAAGTACTTTGATGTCCTCATTCCAGACGCAAAATGCGGATAACTTAATACCTACAATGGATGCGGTTGTGCATAACTTCAAAGAAGCTGTTCATGTTTGCTTACCCACATTGTCCAAATTTCAACATTTCCCACTTTAAAGTGAGATTTGTGTCTGTACCCAAACAAAACTTCAAGTAAGAATTCCAATTCTCTTAATTTCTTTGATCTTTTCTTCTTTTTTTAATTACATGTTTATGTTGTTTCTCAAGCTAATATATTTCTTTCTAACTCATAGATATGATTCGGGTTTCTTCATCCTTATCTTCATGCTGACATACAATGGTTTCGAAGTGCCTTCATTCTCAAGTGTTAGTAAAGATATCCCAGAATACTTTTTTTAATAGATTTTTAAACTGCATTCTTTTCTAGTACTGTATCACACATTTTTAAACTGCACTTTTTTATAATACCTTTTTCTCTACGATCTAAAGGAAGACTTACACTGCTATCAAAAGGAAACTTCTATTCCAACTTGTTACTAATCGGTACAACTTAGCAAAACAAAGCAAGAGGATCAAGGAGTTCATCTCAATGAATGTATGATTTCTTTATATCCCTCTTTCTTTTTATGTTCATACCAGTGACGCTATGTTTATGTATGCTTTGTGTTAAAATACTACTATACTATGTGATTGATATAGTTGAGGGTGTACAAGTAATCAGTGAATTTTCTTCTAATTCCAGATTTATTCAAATAATTATTTATTACCAAATTTATCCCATTTTTAAACCGCTCCATTTATCTTCAAATTGTTTTTCTTATTTCACAGGTTTCCCCAAAATGTTGAGAGCTTCACACCAACTTCTCTACATAGCAGCAACGATGAAGAACGAGAAGATCCTGGACATTTATTTACCATATTTTTATTTATTTTTCGCATTTTCCTGCAATTATACTTTCCAGGTAATCCATGGAATTATTCCTAGCTAGAGGTAAAGTTACGTTCCTGTGATCTTTTGTTTGGATGGTCTATGTAAAGTTCTGTTCCTGTTCACAGCTAGAGGTAAAATTATTGCTGCACATCTTCTATGTAAAGTTCTGTTCCTGTGATCTTTTGCTGGATGGTCTTCATCTGAAAAGGCCACGTCACCCTTTTTTCCATTGTTTGAACAATTACTAGTTCTAGTTCTTACGGGTTACTTGTTCCTGGACGTTGGAACAATTTTACCTCTTGTTTTGTTCCATTTCTTTCGTTGGTTTCCAGTCAACGCAGAAGCCAACCATCCAACCCGCGCGCGCACGGTCTGGTCCCACCGATCAGGTCAACGGTCAGAGCGAAACATCCCGCAAACCATCGAACGAACCGGTACGAGCGAAGGAAAATAGTCCCACCTCGAAAGTTTAGAGGAAATCCCACCAGTTTATATACCGAGCCGCCACCATTGTTAGCACCAGCCGCCCGAACGCGCGGAAACGCGGCCCGGGAACGAAGGAACAAGGCCTGGAACTAAATGGAACAAGAGAAACATCCCGCGAGGAACAAGCGGCTGTCAAATAATTGGGCCGCGAACAAGGCCCAGCTAAGGAAATGCTTCAGCGAAGCGGAGGATAGGGGGCGCGCGGGCGCGAGGGAGGAGGACCCCGTCTGGCGGTTGAGGACGAAGACGCGGTGGGGTCGGCGGCTCGAGCGTGGGGAGCGGCGTGCGAGCGGCCTGGCCGACTGGCCTGGTGCGGCTGGGCCACTTCGGCTCGCTGGGTCGGCCCAGTTTGGGTCGGCCCGTTTCTCTTTTTTTTTGTTCTTTTTTTCTATTTCTCTCTCTTAATTGATTATGCATTTGAGCACTCAAAAATAGTCGGAAAAATATGAATAAAATATCGTTGGAAACCTTGTGAAAAGGACTTCACTATGAGACCACTTTTGAAGTAAAATAAAATCTTTTATAAAACAAAAATTGGCATACATGCCTATGTGGCTATATTGCCATTTTGGGGTTCGGGGTTTTGAAACGAATTTGAAATTGGATTTTCCCTATAAATGCAATGATGACATGATGCTTATGAATGCAATGAATGATGTTTCGAAATTTTGAAAATTGGGATGTTACAAACCTACCCCCCTTAAGATGATTCTCGCCCTCGAGAATCGGAGTGGCTAGCAAATAGGTGTGGATGGTCTTCTCGAAGATCATCTTCTCGCTCCCAAGTAGCTTCTTCCTCGGTGTGGTGATTCCATTGGACTTTGCAGAACTTGATTGTCTTAGTACGAGTAGCTCTTTCTGCTATCTCTAGTATCTTGATTGGCTTTTCTTCATATGTGAGATCACTTTCCAACCGTACTTCCTCAAGTGGTACTGTATCTCTCAACGGAGTTTCTGCCATTTCTGGATGGCACTTCTTCAGTTGGCTTACATGGAACACATTATGAACTGCAGATAGGGATTCTGGCAGTTCCAACTCATAAGCTACTTCACCTTTGCGAGCCAGGATCTTGAATGGTCCTACAAAGCGGGGTGCTAACTTTCCCTTAACTCCAAATCTCTTCACACCACGTAGTGGTGAGACTCTAAGGTATGCTCTATCACCTATCTCATAGGTCACTTCCCTACGCTTGGATTCAGCGTAGCTCTTCTGTCTAGATTGGGCTATCTTCAATCTATCTCTGATCAATCTGACCTTCTCTTCAGCATCCTTGATCAAGTCTGGGCCAAATAAACTCCTTTCTCCTACGCCACTCCACAACAATGGGGTGGTGCACTTCCTTCCATACAATGCCTCAAAGGGTGCCATACCAATACTTGCTTGGTGGCTATTGTTGTATGAAAATTCTGCGTATGGCAAATTTTCATCCCAACTAGATCCATAATCCAAAGCACAAGCTCTCAACATATCTTCCAAGATTTGGTTTACTCTCTCAGTCTGTCCATCAGTCTGTGGGTGAAACGCTGTGCTGAACTCGAGTCTAGTTCCCAAAGACTCATGTATTTGACGCCAAAAGTGGGAAGTAAACTGGGTACCTCTGTCTGACACAATGCTCTTGGGCACTCCATGCAAACATATGATTTTGTTCATGTATAACTTGGCTAGTTTGGCGCTTGTGTAGGTGGTCTTCACTGGAATGAAGTGAGCCACTTTAGTCAGACGGTCAACTACAACCCAAATGGAATCATATCCTGATCTAGTCTTTGGCAGTCCGGTGATAAAGTCCATGCCAATATTTTCCCACTTCCACTCTGGTACTGGTAAGGGTTGCAACAATCCTGCTGGTTTTTGATGTTCTGCCTTGACTATACTACAAACATCACACAGTGCAATATACTCGGCAATGTCTCTCTTCAAGTTAGTCCACCAGAACCGTTCCTTTACATCCATGTACATCTTAGTGTTACCAGGATGAATGGAGTATGGTGAATCATGTGCTTCTTGAAGAATCAACTTTCTAAGTTCTGGGTCTTGAGGCACACAAATTCGCTTCTCGAACCATATGGCTCCTTGCTCATCCTCATGAAATCCCTTTGCTTTGCCTTCACTCATATTGGCCTGGATTACTTCTATTTCCTTGTCTAACTTCTGAGCTTCTCTAATCTTATCCATTAGTGTTGGCTGAACTTCAAGCGATGCCAGATAACCTTCAGGCACAATCTCCGATCGGAGATCTTTGAAATGTTCACATAACTCTTCGGTAGTTCTCCGCCGGTGAGACCGTTTACATAGGTCTTACGGCTCAGCGCATCGGCTACAACATTAGCCTTTCCCGGGTGGTATTGCAAACTCATATCATAGTCCTTTATTAGTTCTAACCATCTTCTTTGCCTCATGTTCAGTTCCTTCTGAGTGAAAATGTACTTCAAGCTCTTATGGTCTGTGAATACATCACAATGCTTTCCCATCAGATAATGTCTCCATACCTTGAGAGTATGCACGACAGATGCTAGCTCTAAGTCATGAGTTGGATAGTTTCTCTCATGACGTTTGAGCTGCCGCGAAGCATAACTCACCACTTTTCCATCTTGCATTAGAACACCTCCAAGTCCTTGGCGAGAAGCATCACAGTACACTTGGAAATCCTTATTGATATCCGGCAAACATAGAACCGGTGCACTTACTAGGCGTTGCTTCAACTCTTGAAAACTAGATTCACACTCATCAGTCCATATGAATTTCTTATCCTTCTTCAACAGTTCTGTCATGGGCTTTGCAATCTTGGAGAAATTCTCAATAAATCTCCGGTAGTATCCCGCGAGTCCTAAGAAACTCCGAATCTCTCCTGCGTTCTTGGGTGACTCCCATTCGGTCACAGCTGCAACCTTGCTTGGGTCTACTGCGACTCCTTCTGCTGAAACTATGTGTCCAAGGAATCCAACTCTGTCCAACCAGAACTCGCACTTGCTGAACTTGGCATACAACTTGTGCTCTCTGAGCTTTTCCATGATTAGGTGCAAATGTTTCTCGTGCTCGGCATCATCTTTTGAATATATCAATATATCATCGATGAATACCACCACGAACTTATCCAAATATTCCATGAACACCTTGTTCATCATGGTCATGAAATATGCTTGGAGCATTGGTCGATCCAAAGGGCATAACGGTATACTCATATAGACCGTATCTAGTTGTGAATGCGGTCTTAGGTATATCTTCCTCCCGAATCTTCGATTGGAAGTAGCCCGATCGAAGATCTATCTTGGAGAATACTTTTGCTCCCTTCAATTGGTCGAACAAGTCATTGATGTTGGGCAATGGGTACTTATTTTTAATCGTCATCTCATTCAGCGAACGGTAGTCCATCACCAATCTTTTGCTAGAGTCTTTCTTCTCAACAAACAAGTACAGGTGCTCCCCAAGATGATGAACTGGTCGGATAAATCCTTTCTCGATTTGTTCCCTAAGCTGTTTCTTTAACTCCTTCAGTTCCTCAACATCCATTTTATAGGGTCTCTTGGCTATGGGTCCAGTTCCAGGCATAAGTTCAATGAGAAACTCAACCTCTCTATCAGGTGGCAATCCTGGCAACTCTTCCGGAAACACATCCGGGTATTCTCTCACAACCGGTACATCCTCTAGGCTAACCCCCTTAAGAGAATTGACCTTACTTCCCTTTAGTTGGAAGGTGGATTTGAAACGAATGCGTTTCTTCTCTGGGGTTGTGAGTGTGATGGTTCTCTTAGCACAGTCTATTATGCCCTCATATGTGGTCATCCAATCCAAGCCTAGTATTATGTCCAATCCTTGTGTTTCCAAGACAATTAGGCTAGTGGGAAAGTTATGATTTCCAATGCGTAGTCCCATTTGATGGCACGCAAAGGTAGCTATCATTTCTCCCCCAGGAGAACTTAATTTGATGGGTTTGTCTGATGTCCTAGTGGGTATCCTATTTCTATCCACAAATACCCTTGATATGAAGGAATGTGATGCACCAGAATCAAATAGGACAAGTGCTGAACAATGGTTAAGCAGAAACGTACCGATCACGGCATCCGGTTCATCATATACTTCTTCCACATTGACATGGTTAACATGCCCCTTCTGGAATGAGTTGGGCTTCCTCGCCTCTTCGGCCTTCTTCTCAGGACACTCATTAGCATAATGTCCCGTCTTCTTGCACTTGAAGCATTCAACCTGACTGATATCCCTCTTCCCAGGACGGTGGCCATTGTGGTTGTTATGGCCATTGTTGTGGTTAGAGCCATTGTGGTTGCCATTTCCCTTTCCAGGGTTGGGGTGATGATAGCTCTTATGTCCATTGGGGTGGTGGCTATTTCCATCGTGGTGCTGATGCTTACTTCCTCCATCACTGTTCCCATACTTTTGATATCCAGAACCTCCACTGCCATCACCATAAGAGCGCATCTTATGTGGGGGTCCTGATCCATGTTTGTCGTAGCCATGCTTTCTCTTCCTTTTCTCCACCTGCTTCATGGTGTTCTCCAGGGTTATAGCTTTGTCACACAGCGACTGGTAAGTAGGCACATAAACCACTGACAGTTGAATCATCAACTCGTCATTCGATCCCTTAAGAAACCTTTCCTTCCTCTTGGCATCTCGTGTTGCTATCATCCGGTGCATAGCGTGCCAAGTTGCTCGAACTCTTCTATGTATTCGGACACACTTGCGATGACCTTGTCTAAGATTGAGGAATTCAGTCCTCTTCGGGTCCATCACTCCGAGAGGAAATGTGGGCGGTACGAAAACCTTCTTCAAAGATTGCCCAAGTCACCTCCGCTATTGGATGAGTGATTTGGAAATTCTCCCACCAACTAGCTGCGGGTCCTTTCGGCAGATGAGCAGACAAATCGACCTTCTCGGCGTCGGTGCATCCTATGGTCACCAAGTCCTTGTTCGCAGAACGTAGCCAATCATTGGCCACCATGGGTTCCGCTGCCCTTGAAAACTTCTCGGGGCGAAGCCTCGAGAACCTAGTCAGCATATCCACATGAGGTGGTGGTGGTGGCGGGGGTGGATTGTTATTGTTGTTCTGCATGTTGTTGTTCAGTTGGGTTATGGTTTGTGTCACTGCTTGCATCAGCTGAGCCTGCGCTTCCATCATTTGTTGAACATACGCTGGCACTTCAGGCTCTCGACGGGGCGGCATGCTGTGGGGTTTGAGAGGTAAGAATAGAATTCAGAAATAGAATCTAAGGGAAATAAAATCCTACCCTCACACAACACATTCACAAAACAACCTTAAACACACAAGCATTCACATATCAAACATTTAGTTTTGAAATACGTGTATCGCAAAACGTCTCGAAAATGGAAAATAAAACACACTAGCTTGCCCACCTCAGGTGGTCGGCAAACTCAACTCGAAAGCTAAGCAAAACGGAAATGGTGGTCACTCTATTTGTCTTGAGTGCTTCAAGTTTATCTTCCACTTCCTTGAGGTCTTCAAAGTTTGGACGTCTAAAAGATGAAGATTTGTTTTGAAGATGAAATAGGTGAGAATACAAGAAAACCAATTTGCAAACATTTCTTTTCAATAGAAAATGGATTAGATAGATAAGATGGAATTTTATCCTAAGTTCTTCCTATTTCTAATCCAAACCTAGGGTCACGAACCTATGGACAACACAGTGCTCTGATACCATCTGTAGTGACCTCACCTGAAAAAGTGAGAGTCTCTGTGCAACCGTGCTAGTCCCTGGATCGAACTGCTAGCACACACAGTATAAGATGAAATACCAAGTAGCAAAGGTCTTCATTACAACCTAAGATCCAGCGGAAATAAAATAGTTTGATACAAGTTGCATAGCTCTCGAGGCTAGCGCAAATTCAGAGTTTAAAGCAGACAAGGAAAACATAAAGCATGGAGCCATCTTCCTTCATGAAGCCACAGGCAGACATGTTGGGCAAAGACTCGTGAACCTAAACAAACATCTTCAGCTAGAGAAGTAACCTGCAACATAAAACGTTACAGCCCGAAGGTCAATACATTTGGAATTGTATTGGCAAGATGACACTATGGTGGACACAAGTGGCAACCTAACACTTAAGTGCACATTTGGCTGGTAGAGCTCGAGCATATTTGCATAAAGCCAATTTTATCCTATCATTTGACAAAACATTTTCTTTCATACTAATTAAGCGGTACCATTGATAGACATCAATGAACCTAGACACCACCGATAGACATCAGTGAGCCTTCCTAGTTCATATGATCAACTTGGTTTGGGCGACCTACCCCTGCAGACACAGACCATAGACATGGCACGGGACCTGCTAGCCGATAGTCACTTGCACCAATTGACATATTCCCTGTTCACCCTTCAAATTTTATTTAAGAAATTGGAATGAGGAGACTTTCGAACAGGATCCTTGTCGGTTCGCTCAAATTGTCCAGTAGCAGGGGACACGGCTAAGTACTTAGTTTTAACACTCTGCAGAGGTTGTACAAATTTACCCACATGACCTAGTACGATTCTTCTTCCATGATGCACATTTTGCTCAAATGGACAGATGTTGACTAGGACGAGACTTTTCCGAAGTGATCACCCGGACCTTTCTCTACGGACCCGCTCCAACCTACATTCCCCTACATCATCATGTCGCGTAGGGCCCGAGTTCACACAACATACTCCGTCAAGCGCGAGCCCATATTAGCATGTGGCTGTACGGTAAGCTAATGAGCAAGGTTGTCTATTATCTCTTTGTTCCTGGGTGGCCGTCCACAAGTGCGATACACCGGCGGTTCGGAGGTTCGACGACATGACCCCGGGGAACCACTCAACATAACCCGAGCAATACCAATTCCACCCGGGTAATTCATTAAACTTAGTTGTTTTTCCATAACTCACTATCAAAATCATTTTATAGCATAGCTGAGCAACAACTAAATTTAATGGCAACAAAGAATTCAAGTAGGGGTAGCTAGACTATCAGGATTGCATAGCAAAGCATAAGACCCTACACATGTATACTACAAAAATCTCTACTGTGCATAGATAAAAACTGGGACTTTTGGTGTGTGTCACTTGCCTGGATAAGATGGAGAGTTGGCACAATCTTCACAAGCACAACCGTTGCAGTCGGCACAATCACAATCTACAATCCGATAACATTGCACCATAAGCACAATGCAAGACACAAATGCACAAACATAGACATGAGATGCATATGAGGTTTACACAAGTGCACTTCATTTATTGTTCTCTGGTTGTAACTATATGCATGATGCCATGGTCAAGTTTTACGGTTGGTTGGATTATCGTGAACCGTCTATGTCGCACTTGCGAAGGGCAACTACCATTAATTGCAAATGGTACTTTGGTACAGTGTACAAATGTTGATTTTGGTACTACTGGACAGAGGGTTCCATTTGCAAGCATATGCAAAAGGAATCACTCAAAAAGAGTGTGTAGATCTCATTTTATGAATAAAGTACCCCGATTAGGCATTTAAAAATGAATGAATTTCCAAAGTTCCGTAAGGTCACATTTTATAGCTCCATAATGTTCCTTATATTTTTAGGATTTCAACGGTATAAAGTTTGTGATTTTTGGACAAGCAGAGCTCTGGTTATGATTTTTGCAAAGCGCGGACTGTCGAAACAGAGATTAACGCAATCTAGGGTGTGTACAGGACATGTGGCGATTTCCTATTGGTGGATACCTCTTCGCTGCGGATCAGTAGTCACGGCCGTTGGATCTTCATAAAACCTATGGCCGAGATCTGATGACAGAAAAGAAAAAGAAAAACAGAAAAGAAAAAGGAGGCTCACGTGGCGCTGACTTGGCGTCGTCGTGGCAGCTGACGGGGCGGTGACGTGGCGGCGACGTGGTCGCCGGCGTGAGGGAGTTGGCCGGCGCGGCCTGGTGACGGCGACGGCGGCAGGTTCCCGGCGTCTCCTAGCCTAGCAGAATCGTGGACGAGCTCGGGCTCGGCGGGGCAGGGGCGCGGGTGGTGGTGGCGCGGGCTAATGCTCCCTCGGGCGCCCGTGGCGTGCGGCCGGAGGCGGCGGCGGCTGAGCTCGCTCCGGCGAGCAATCGGCGCAGCCCGGCGGCGTCTCGGGAGAGGGGAGTGGGGGAATTGGAAGAGGAGGGGCGGGGCTTTATGGGGGGCGGCCTCGGACGGGAGAGGAAGGCGCGGGAGAGGTCGTGGCGAGTGGGGCGGTGGAGGTGGCCGGGGTGTACTGGGAGGTCGTGGGGCGGGCGGACGCGTCTGGCGGTTGAGGACGAAGACGCGGTGGGGTCGGCGGCTCGAGCGTGGGGAGCGGCGTGCGAGCGGCCTGGCCGGACTGGCTCTGGTGCGGGCTGGGCCACTTCGGCTCGGCCAGGTCGGCCCGATTTGGGTCGGCCCGTTTCTCTTTTTTTTTTTGTTCTTTTTTTTCTATTTCTCTCTCTTAATTGATTATGCATTTGAGCACTCAAAAATAGTCGGAAAAATATGAATAAAATATCGTTGGAAACCTTGTGAAAAGGACTTCACTATGAGACCACTTTTGAAGTAAAATAAAATCTTTTATAAAACAAAAATTGGCATACATGCCTATGTGGCTATATTGCCATTTTGGGGTTCGGGGTTTTGAAACGAATTTGAAATTGGATTTTCCCTATAAATGCAATGATGACATGATGCTTATGAATGCAATGCATGATGTTTCGAAATTTTGAAAATTGGGATGTTACAATGCTTACCTATTCATTTTCATGTTTTAAACTTGTTTAAACCTTGGTCAAACCCAGGATTTGACCTATTTAATCATTGATTCATAGGTCGATTTTTTACTTTTTTATTATTACTATGCAGCACATGTGTGTTTGCCCGTCGAGTGAAACTCGGAGGAAGAGGGATCACTCGGAAGGAGAGAAGATTGGAGATAATTTGGTGTCTCCCCTTTTTCGGGTGATGATGTTGACTGTTGTGCAGGTTTTGTCAGTGAGCAGGAGGTGCGAGCGAGTCGAGCGAGGCCGAGAATGAAAGAGATTTGTTTTTTTTGTGAGAGGGACAACCGAAGGATCCTGAAGGACCCAGAGACTTCCAGTACGCATCCTGGTGCGTCTTCTCTTGACAAAGAAGATGGCTAGGAGTTTGCGTACCTACTGCACGTGACTTGTGCTCACTGATGTGTGGGACCTCATGCATGGTCACGTAAGTGACATACCTGTTGGTGTAAAAACTCAGGTGATTATTATACAGTATTAGTACAAAGTTTCCTATGGATTCAAGGGTAGGAAAGCCAAGTTAACTCATTTACATGACATTATTTTTCCCATGAAGCCAAGTTAACTCATCTATCAATTGGTACATTTTGGAGTGACTAAGAAAGATCCAGGCTTACTCTTTCTTTTTCATGTTTTAAACTTTTTTAAATCTTGTCAAACCTAGGATTTGACCAAGATTCAAATGGGCATACAAAATTCAAAAAATTCAAAAAAAAATGAAAAACCAAAGCACATAGTCTTCTTCTGTCATTTAGTAAGCATTCTAGTTGATAAACAAGGTCTAGACATATTCAAACCAGAAAAATCATGTATCTACACCCTAACCCTAAACTTTGTATTTGTGGGCTTGAATATAGTATAACAATTCAAACCTAGGATTTGACCAAGATTCAAATGGGTATAACAATTCAAAAAAATCAGAAAAATGAAAAACCAAAGAACATATGATTCTTATGTCATATAGTAAGCATCCAAGTTGATAAACAAGGTCTATACATATTCAAACCAGACAAATCATGTATCTACCCCCTACCCTAAACTCTGTCTTATGAAGTCAAGCATGAAGAGAAGTGATTCTGGGTTTCAAACATGGGAATTTCACAAACCTCCCAAAAGCTTCATTTTACAGTGGCTAAGAAGGATCCATGCTTACCTTTTCATTTTAATGTTTTAAATCTTGGTCAAACCTAGGATTCGACCAAGATTCAAATGGGCATCAAAATTAAAAAATCAGAAAAATGAAAAACCAAAGCACATAGTTTTCTAATGTCATATATATAGTAAGAAGCATTCAAGTTCATAAATAAGGTCTATACATATTCAAACTAAACAAATCAGGTATCTACCCGGCCCTAACCCTAAACTCTGTCTTATATATGAAGTCAAGCATGAAAAGAAGCTGTTTAGGGTTTCAAACATGGAAATTTCAAGACCCTCCCAAAAGCTTCATTTTAGAGTGACTACGAAGGATCCATGCTTACCTTTTTATTTTCATATTTTAAACTTGTTTAAATCATTGTCAAACCTAGGATTTGACCAAGATTCAAATGGGCACAAAATTAAAAAAAATCAGAAAAACGAAAAACAAAAGCACATAGTCTTGTTATGTCATATCGTAAGCATTCAAGTTGATAAACAAGGTCTAGATATATCCAAACCAGACAAATCATGTATCTACCCCTTGTCGATCTTATGAAGTCTAGCATGAAGAGAAGTCGTTTTGGGTTTCAAACATGGAAATTTTAAGAACATCCCAAAAGCTTCATTTTAGAGTTACTAAGAAGGATCCAGGCTTACCTTTTCATTTTCATGTTTTAAACTTGTTTAAATCCGGGTCAAATCTAGGATTTGACCAAGATTCAAATGGGCATAAAATAAAAAATAGAAAAATGAAAAACCAAAGCACATAGTCTTCTTATGTCATATAGTAAGCATTAAAGTTGATAAACAAGGTCTAGACATATTCAAACTATACAAATCATGTATCTACCCCCTAAACTCTGTCTTATGAAGTCCGAGCTCCTTCTGCGGGTATCAGACAAGGGCTTGGGGAAAACTGAGGAAAAGCTAAGGAGCTGGGGATAGCTGAGTACAACTAAGGACCTAGGGCACGAAAATAGAAAGCCCAATATTCAAATGGGCATAAAATTAAAAAAAATCAGAAAAATGAAAAACAAAAGCAAATAGTCTTCTTATGTCATATAGTAAGCATTCAAGTTGATAAACAAGGTTTGGACATATTGAAACCACACAAATCATGTATCTACCCCCTAACCCTAAACTCGGTCGATCTTATTTTAAACTTGTTTAAATCATTGTCAAACCTAGGATTTGACCAAGATACATATTGGCACAAAATTATAAAAATCAGAAAAATGAAAAACAAAAGCACATAGTCTTCTTATGTAATATCGTAAGCATTCAAGTTGATAAACAAGGTGTAGACATATTCAAACTATACAAATCATGTATCTACCCCTAACCCCTAAACTCTGTCTTATGAAGTCAAGCATAAAGAGAAGTGGTTTTGGGTTTCAAACATGGAAATTTCAAAAACCTCCCAAAAGCTTCATTTTAGAGCAACTAAGAAGGATACATGATTCCCTTTTCATTTTCATGTTTTAAACTTTTATAAATCTTGGTCAAACCTAGGATTTGACCAAGATTCAAATGGGAATAAAAATTTAGAAAAAATCAAAAGAATGAAAAACCAAAGCACATAGCATTCTTATGTCATATAGTAAGCATTCAAGTTTATAAACAAGGTGTAGACATATTCAGCAAACCAGAAAAATCATGTATATATCTACCCCTAACCCTAAACTCTTGTCTTATGAAGTCAAGCATGAAGAGAAGTGGTTTTGGGTTTCAAACATGGAAATTTTAAAAAAACTCCCAAAAACTTCATTTTAGAGTGACTAAGAAGGATACATGCTTCCCTTTTCATTTTCATGTTTTAAACTTGTTTGAATCTTGGTCAAACCTAGGATTTGACCAAGATTCAAATGGGCATAAAAATTTAGAAAAAGTCAAAAGAATGAAAAACCAAAGCACATAGCATTCTTATTTCATATAGTAAGGATTCAAGTTGATAAACAAGGTGTAGACATATTCAAACCAGAAAAATCATGTATATATATCTACCCCTTAGTTTATGTGCCCTTTTGGATTCTTAGTACTACTTAGTTTTGCCCTCAAGTAGTGTCACAAATGTTCTCAGAAGCCCAAACTTATCCTGATTGGTGGAGCTGTTGTCACACGGATCGACTCCACGAACCCCTAACCCTAATCTCTGTCTTATGTAGCAAAGCATGAAGAGAAGTGATTTTGGGTTTCAAACATGGAAATTTCAAAAACCTCCCAAAAGCTTCATTTTAGAGTGACTAAGAAGGATCCATGCTTACATTTTCATTGCCATGTCTTAAACTTGTTTTTAACCTTGGTCAAACCTAGGCCTAAACTTAATTTGTATTATGAAGTCAAGCATGAAGAGAAGTGGCTTTGGGTTTCAAACATGGAAATTTAAAAAACCTTCCAAAAGATTCATTTTGGAGTGACTAAGAAGGATCCAGGCTTACTTTTTCATTTTCATGTTTTGAACTTGTTTAAATCTTGGTCAAACCTAGGATTTGACCAAGATTCAATTGGGCATTAAAATTAAAAAAATTAAAACCAAAGCACATAGTCTTCTTATGTCATATAATAAGCATTGAAGATGATAAACAAAGTCTAGATATATTCAAACGAAAAAAATCATGTTTGGGTGGAATTAAGCTGGATGATGTCCAACATGGTGCCAAACTTCTTGAAGGGCTCTTCTCTAAAACACTAATATGACATTCTGGTATTTTCCCTAGCTATGTACAAACTGATGAACATTCCATGTTTTTCAATTGCCTTTTTCGAACCACTTGTAGTTTGATTTCATATCTAGGACAGATCACTGGGGGAGGGGGACGGATGTGTTTCTTTTTGCTGCGTCGCTCGTATTTGCGAGTTTTTCTCGGTCCACAAATTCAGGGTAGCATCATACCCCCCTCCTTCCCGCGTAGAAAAAGTGTTAGGCGAGTAGTAGAATGGCATGACCAACAAGTTTCAAGTAAAATTTTGAATATATCCAAAATATACCAATTGATAGATGAGTTAACTTGGCTTCAAGGGTGTGTGACCTGAGATTGAGCCATGGTACATTTTGCCAACAAAGTAGCAATTGAGTTGGCTTTCTACCTTAGCTGGCGTATACGTTGGGCACGTAGGCGTGCATTGGAAGGATGCATTGTGCCGGCAAAGTTTTCAAACGTTCAAACTTTTCCAGGTTTCTCATACGCATGTTGGCTCCTTGAGAAGCATTGATGTGATCATATAAGGTTATGCAAAACTTCACCTTTCCCGTACTTGCCCGAGCACTCGACACCCCTCGTCCCATGGCGACTCCTCCAGCCTTAGCCCCGTGCACCCAGGGTCCACGACTCAGCCTCGGAGGGGTGTGCGCTAAAAGCTCGCAAATGTCTGTGTGCCATTGGTGTGCGATGAAGCGGGCGGCTCCGTGTCTTCGCTGTGGCTAGACTCTCGGCGCCCTTTGATCTAGGAGAGGGAGAGGATGGAGGGGGTCCCATGAAGCGGCGGTGGCCCCAGGTATCGGCGGCAGCCCAGGCAGCAGCGGCAAAGTGGGCTGGTCGGAGCATAGGCATGCGCCGGGGGCGAACCTCGCCGGGTGAGGATGCTTCCATTGTGAAGAAGCACTTGCCATCCAGGGCTTCGGGTTCGCCAACAAACTCAGCGCCTCGGTCCATGGCGATGCCGTCGTGGGGACGTCGGGGGCGGCGGCGACATGCTGCAGCCCCGGCCTTTAGTGGGGACCAAAGTGCGACCGACCACATCACGACGTCGGCAGCATTGGGGATCACTACAAGAAAAGTTGCCCTGGCCGACGAAGTTGAAGTCGCGCCGTGGTTGCTGGTGTACCATGGCCGGCGATTTTGGGTCTGTCCGTTGTGCATGTCAAAACGTTTTTTCTCGTTTTTGAGGCCACCTAGCCCGACGAAAACGGCCAAAACGTTGCGTATGGTGGCCCGGGACGTGGTGCATCTCGAATTCTCGGGTTCGCCGGCCGAGTCAACGCAAATCCGCACCGCCTAGGGATGTAGGGCCCAGATGGCAGCCTCTCTGGCATTGTTTTTTTTCTCGATCGCGCCATCTCGTTTAACGCTCTCCGATCGAGCCGTTTACGATGCAGGATCATGGGTCCCGCAAGTCATCCTCTATGAACCAAAATTCTTTCTATTCTTGGATTTTTTTTGACCCCCTGATTTCTGGCTACTTCCTTTTTCTTTTGATCCCTTGCCGCCTTGGAAACGTTGACACCGCTACTGCTAATTGGGACCCGCATGTCATCCTCTATGAGCAATCAACTTTCTTTTCTTGGAGTTTTTTTTGGCACCTCAAATTTGGTCACTTGCCTTTTTCTTTCGATCCCCTGCGCCTCTCAAACGGTGATACCGCTGCTGCTAAATGGGACCCGCATGTCATCCTCTATGTACTATAAAACTTTCTTTTCTTGGATTTTTTTGGCACCTCATATTTGGTCACTTACCTTTTTCTTTCGATCCCCTGCCGCCTCCCAAACGGTGAGACCGCTGCTGCTAAATGGGACCCGCATGTCATCCTCTATGTGCAATCAACTTTCTTTTCTTGGAGTTTTTTTTGGAACCTCATATTTGGTCACTTGCCTTTTTCTTTCGATCCCCTGCCGCCTCTCAAACGGTGATACCGCCGTCGCTAAATGGGACCCGCATGTCATCCTCTATGTACTATAAAACTTTCTTTTCTTGAATTATTTTTGGCTCCTCATATTTGGTCACTTGCCTTTTTCTTTCGATCCTCTGCCGCCTCTCAAACGGTGATACCGCTGCTGCTAAATGGGACCCGCATGTCATCCTCTATGTGCAATCAACTTTCTTTTCTTGGAGTTTTTTTGGCACCTCATATTTGGTCACTTGCCTTTTTCTTTCGATCCCCTGCCGCCTCTCAAACGGTGATACCGCTGCTGCTAAATGGGACCCGCATGTCATCCTCTATGTACTATAAAACATTCTTTTCTTGAATTATTTTTGGCTCCTCATATTTGGTCACTTGCCTTTTTCTTTCGATCTCATGCCACGTTTGAAACGTTGAGGAACCTGCTGGCTCATGGGACCCGCATGTCATCCTCTATGTACAATAAAACTTTCTTTTCTTGGATTTTTTTGGCACCTGATATTTGGTCACTTGCCTTTTTCTTTCGATCTCATGCCACCTTTGAAACGTTGACTAAGCTGCTCGGCTCATGGCTCCCGCATGTCATCCTCTACGACAATAAAAGTTTTCTTTCTTGGAGTTATTTTTGACCCCTAATTTCTGGCTATTTGCCTTTTTCTTTTGATCTCCTGCCCCCTCTGCAACGATGAGGACGCTGTTGGCAGGTCGGTCCCACATGTCATCCTCTATGATTAATAAAAGTTTCCTTTGATGGATTTATTTTGAACCCCTAATCAATTTCTGGATATTTCGTTTTTTTCTTTTGATCCCCTGCCGCCTTGAAATCGCTGAGGATGATGCTGCCTCATGGGTCCCGCATGTCATCCTCTCAGAACGATAAATGTTTTCTTTTCTTGGATTTTGTTGACCAAACGATTTTTGGCTTATTTTTTCTTTCGATCTCCTGCAGCCTTTAAAACGTTGAGGACGCTGCTGGCTCACGGGTCCCACATGTCAGCCTCTATGAACAATAACGTTGAGGATGCTGCTGCCTCATGGGTCCCGCATGTCATCCTCTTAGAACGAAAATGTTTCTTTTCTTGGATTTTTTACCAACAGATTTTTGGTTTATTTTTTCTTTTCATCCCCTGCCGCCTTTAAAACGTTGACGACGCTGCTGGCTCATGGGTCCCCGATGTCAGCCTCCCCGTACAACAAACATGTGATATCTTGATTATTTTGCAGACAATAAACAGTGTATTGCGCTCTGAGCTATTTTAAACGGATAAAATAAATCTATAATTTTTCATAAACGAACTTATATGTTGAATCTCCTTGTTTTTTTTGTTTTTGCGAAGCATAGGACTTTCCTGTTTTTTTTAGAAAATTCCGAACTTTCCTGTTTTGGAGTGGGCTGGAATTGTACGAGTCAAAAGGCCAAGCAGGATAGTTCGAAGGCCAAGATGTCCAGATGCAGCCCAATTGAAATCTTTCTTCTTGGATTTTTTTTCACCCCCGATTTACGGCTACTTCATTTTTCTTTTGGTCTCGTGCCGCCTTGGAAACGTTGAGACCGTCTGCTTGCAAAATGGGACCCGCATGTCATCCTCTATGTACTATAAAACTTTCTTTTATTGGATTATTTTTGGCTCCTGATATTTGGTCACTTGCCTTTTTCTTTCGATCCCGTGCAGCCTCTCAAACGGTGAGACCGCGACTGCTAAATGGGACCCGCATGTCATCCTCTATGTACAATCAAGTTGTTTTCTTGAATTATTTTTGGCTCCTGATATTTCGTCACTTGCCTTTTTCTTTCGATCTCATGCCACGTTTGAAACGTTGAGGAACCTGCTGGCTCATGGGACCCGCATGTCATCCTCTATGTGCTATAAAAGTTTGTTTTCTTGGATTTTTTTTCACCCTCTGATTTTTGGCTATTTCCTTTTTCTTTTGATCCCCTGTCGCCTTGGAAACGTTGAGTAAGCTGCTGACTCATGGGACCCGCATGTCATCCTCTATGTACAATCAAGTTTCTTTTCTTGAATTATTTTTGGATCCTGATATTTGGTCACTTGCCTTTTTGTTTCGATCTCATGCCACGTTTGAAACGTTGAGGAACCTGCTGGCTCATGGGACCCGCATGTCATCCTCTATGTGCTATAAAAGTTTATTTTCTTTATTTTTTTTCACCCTCCGATTTTTTGGCTATTTCCTTTTTCTTTTGATCCCCTGCTTGCCTTGGAAACGTTGGGTAAGCTGCTGACTCATGGGACCCGCATGTCATCCTCTATGTACAATCAACTTTCTTTTTCTTTTGATCTCAAGACGCATTTGAAACGTTGAGACCGCTGCTGCTAAATGGGACCCGCATGTCATCCTCTATGTACAATAAAGTTTCTTTTCTTGGATTATCTTTGGCTCTTGATATTTTGTCACTTGCCTTTTTCTTTCTATCTCATGCCGCCTTTGAAACGTTGAGTAAGCTCGCCGGCTCATGGGTCCCGCATGTCATCCTCTACGAACAATAAAAGTTTTCTTTCTTGGAGTTATTTTTGACCCTAATTTCCGGCTATTTGCCTTTTTCTTTTGATCTCCTGCCCCCTTTGAAACGATGAGGACGCTGTTGGCAGGTCGGTCCCACATGTCATCCTCTATGAACATTAAAAGTTTCTCACATGGCTCCTGATATTTGGTCACTGATACGTCTCCGACGTATCGATAATTTCTTATGTTCCATGCCACATTATTGATGATATCTACATGTTTTATGCATACTTTATGTCGTATTTATGCATTTACCGGCACTAACCTATTAACGAGATGCCGAAGAGCCGATTCTGTTTTCTCGCTGTTTTTGGTTTCGAAATCCTAGTAAGGAAATATTCTCGGAATTGGACGAAATCAACGCCCAAGGTCCTATTTTTCCACGAAGCTTCCAGAAGACCGAAAGGGAAACGAAGTGGGGCGACGAGGCGGCGACACGCCAGGGCGGCGCGGCCCACCTCCTGGCCGCGCGGCCCTGTTGTGTGGGCCCCTCGCGTCGCCTCTTGACCTGCCCTTCCGCCTACATATAGTCTTCGTCGCGAAACCCCCAGTACCGAGAGCCACGATACGGAAAACCTTCCGGAGACGCCGCCGCCGCCAATCCCATCTCGGGGGATTCGGGAGATCGCCTCCGGCACGCCGCCGGAGAGGGGAATCATCTCCCGGAGGACTCTTCACCGCCATGGTCGCCTCCGGAGTGATGAGTGAGTAGTTCACCCCTGGACTATGGGTCCATAGCAGTAGCTAGATGGTCGTCTTCTCCTTATGTGCTTCATTGTCGGATCTTGTGAGCTGCCTAACATGATCAAGATCATCTATTTGTAATGCTACATGTTGTGTTTGTTGGGATCCGATGGATAGAGAATATTATGTTATGTTGATTATCAATCTATTACCTATGTGTTGTTTATGATCTTGCATGCTCTCCGTTATTAGTAGAGGCTCTGGACAAGTTTTTACTCTTAACTCCAAGAGGGAGTATTTATGCTCGATAGTGGGTTCATGCCTCCATTAAATCGCGGGACAGTGACGGAAAGTTCTAAGGTTGTGGATGTGCTCGTTACCACTAGGGATAAAACATTGATGCTATGTCCGAGGATGTAGTAATTGATTACATTACGCACCATACTTAATGCAATTGTCTCGTTGTTTGCAACTTAATACCGGAAGGGGTTCGGATGATTACCCGAAGGTGGACTTTTTAGGCATAGATGCATGTTGGATAGCGGTCTATGTACTTTGTCGTAATGCCCAATTAAATCTCACTATACTCATCATATCATGTATGTGCATGGTCATGCCCTCTCTATTTGTCGATTGCCCAACTCGTAATTTGTTCACCCAACATGCTATTTATCTTATGGGAGAGACACCTCTAGTGAATCTGTGGACCCCGGTCCTATTCTTTTACATCGAATACAATCTCTCGCAATACTTGTTCTACTGTTTTCTGCAAACAATCATCATCCACACTATACATCTAATCCTTTGTTACAGCAAGCCGGTGAGATTGACAACCTCACTGTTTCGTTGGGGCAAAGTACTTTGGTTGTGTTGTGCAGGTTCCTGATACGTCTCCGACGTATCGATAATTTCTTATGTTATATGCCATATTATTGATGATACCTACATGTTTTATGCACACTTTATGTCATATTCGTGCATTTTACGGAACTAACCTATTAACAAGATGCCGAAGTGCCGGTTCTGTTTTCGCTGTTTTTGGTTTCGAAATCCTAGTAACGAAATATTCTCGGAATTGGACGAAACGAAGACCCGGGGGCCTATTTCGCCACGAACCTTCCGAGAAGACCGAAGAGCATACGAAGTGGGGCCACGAGGTGGCCAAACCACATGGCGGCGGCGGCCAAGGGGGCCGCGTCGCCTGTGGTGTGGGCCCCTCGTCGGCCCCCGACTGCCGCCCTTCCGCCTACTTAAAGCCTCCGTCGCGAAACCCCCGAGGCGAAAAACCACGATACGGAAAACCCATGCGAGACGCCGCCGCCGCCGATCCCATCTCGGGGGATTACTGGAGATCTCCTCCGGCGCCCCGCCGGAGAGGGGATTCATCTCCCGGAGGACTCTACACCGCCATGGTCGCCTCCCGGAGTGATGAGTGAGTAGTTCACCCCCGGACTATGGGTCCATAGCGAGTAGCTAGACGGTTGTCTTCTCCTCATTGTGCTTCATTGTTGGATCTTGTGAGCTGCCTAACATGATCAAGATCATCTATCCGTAATACTCTATGTTGTGTTTGTCGGGATCCGATGGATAGAGAATACCATGTTATGTTAATTATCAAGTTATTACAAATGTGTTGTTTATGATCTTGCATGCTCTCCGTTACTAGTAGAGGCTCTGCCAAGTTTTTGCTTTTAACTCCAAGAGGGAGTATTTATGCTCGATAGTGGGTTCATGCCCGCATTGACACCGGGACGAGTGACGAAAGTTCTAAGGTTGTGTTGTCTTCGTTGCCACTAGGGATAAAACATTGGCGCTATGTCCGAGGATGTAGTTGTTGATTACATTACGCACCATACTTAATGCAATTGTCTCGTTGCTTTGCAACTTAATACGGAAGGGGTTCGGACGATAACTCGAAGGTGGACTTTTTAGGCATAGATGCGGTTGGATGGCGGTCTATGTACTTTGTCGTAATGCCCAATTAAATCTCACTATACTTATCATGCCATGTATGTGCATTGTTATGCCCTCTCTATTTGTCAATTGCCCGACTGTAATTTGTTCACCCAACATGCTTTTATCTTATGCGAGAGACACCTCTAGTGAACTGTGGACCCCGGTCCATTCTTTTATACTGAAATACAAATCTGCTGCAATACTTGTTTTACTGTTTTCTCCGCAAACAATCATCTTCCACACAATACGGTTAACCCTTTGTTACAGCAAGCCGGTGAGATTGACAACCTCACTCGTTTCGTTGGGGCAAAGTACTTTGGTTGTGTTGTGCGAGTTCCACGTTGGCGCCGGAATCTCCGGTGTTGCGCCGCACTACATCCCGCCGCCATCAACCTTCAACGTGCTTCTTGACTCCTACTGGTTCGATTAAACCTTGGTTTCTAACTGAGGGAAACTTGCCGCTGTGCGCATCACACCTTCCTCTTGGGGTTCCCAACGGACGTGTCAATTACACGCACCACGTTGGCGCCGGAATCCCTGGTGTTGCGCCGCACTACATCCCGCCGCCATCAACCTTCGACGTGCTTCTTGACTCCTACTGGTTCGATTAAACCTTGGTTTCTTACTGAGGGAAACTTGCTACTGTGCGCATCACACCTTCCTCTTGGGGTTCCCAACGGACTTGTCAACTACACGCATCAAGCAAATTTACGGCGCCGTTGCTGGGAGCTCAAGACACGCTGCAAGGGGAGTCTCCACAATCCAATCTCTTTACTTTGTTTTTGTCTTGCTTTATTTTATTTACTTTCTTGTTTGCTGCATTATATCAAAACACAAAAAAATTAGTTGCTAGCTTTACTTCATTTACTGTCTTGCACTCTATATCAAAAAAAACACAAAAAAAATTAGTTACTTGCATTTACTTTATCTAGTTTGCTTTATTTACTATTGCTAAGATGGGTACTCCTGAAAATACTAAGTTGTGTGACTTCACAACCACAAATAATAATGATTTCTTATGCACACCTATTGCTCCACCCGCTACTACGACGAGAATTCTTTGAAATTAAACCTGCTTTCTTGAATCTTGTTATGCGAGAGCAATTTTCCAGTGTTAGTTCCGATGATGTCTGCTCGCTCATCTCAATAATTTTGTTGAACTATGTGAAATGCAAAAGTATAAAGATGTAGATGGTGACATTATAAAATTAAAATTGTTCCCTTTCTCATTAAGAGGAAGAGCTAAAGATTGGTTGCTATCTCTGCCTAAGAATAGTATTGATTCATGGACTAAATGTAAGGATGCTTTTATTGGTAGATATTATCCCCCTGCTAAAATTATATCTTTGAGGAGTAGCATAATGAATTTTAAACAATTGGATAATGAGCATGTCGCACAAGCTTGGGAAAGAATGAAATCTTTGTATAAAAATTGCCCAACCCATGGACTGACTACTTGGATGATCATCCAAACCTTTTATGCGGACTCGAACTTTTCTTCGCGGAACCTATTGGATTCAGCTGCTGGAGGTACCTTTATGTCCATCACTCTTGGTGAAGCAACAAAGCTCCTTGATAATATGATGATTAATTACTCGAATGGCACACGGAAAGAGCTCCACAAGGTAAGAAGGTAAATTCTGTCGAAGAAACCTCTTCCTTGAGTGATAAGATTGATGCTATTATGTCTATGCTTGTGAATGGTAGGACTAATGCTGATCCTAATAATGTTCCGTTAGCTTCATTGGTTGCTCAAGAAGAACATGTTGATGTAAACTTCATTAAAAACAATAATTTCAACAACAATGCTTATCGGAACAATTCTAGTACCAACTATAGGCCATATCCTTATAATAATGGTAATAGTTATGGTAATTCTTATGGGAATTCTTACAACAATAATAGGAGTGTACCTCCTGGTCTTGAAGCCATGCTTAAAGAATTTATTAGTACACAAACTGCTTTTAACAAATCTGTTGAGGAAAAGGTCAATAAAATTGATATTCTCGCTTCTAAGGTTGATAGTCGTGCCTCTGATGTTGATCTTTTGAAATCGAAAGTTATGCCTAATGAAAATCATAATAATAAAATTGTTACTACAGCAAATGCCATCCAAGTTCGAATTAATGAGAATATTAGATTGATGGCCGAATTGCATGCTAGGTGGGAAAGAGAAGAAAATGAAAAACTAGCTAAAGAGAATAATGTAGCTAAAGTTTGGACTATTACCACCACTAGCAATACTAATGCTCCACATGTTGCTGCACCTCCTACTAATAATGGTAAAAGGATTGGTGTTGGCAATGTTTCCACTTCTAATGCAAAGCTTGCAAAACTGCCGGAAACTGCTAAAACTGCTGAAACTGCCTGTGATTTGAAAGGTTGAGACCGCTGCTGCTAAATGGGACCCGCATGTCATCCTCTATGTACAATAAAGTTTCTTTTCTTGGATTATCTTTGGCTCCTGATATTTTGTCACTTGCCTTTTTCTTTCGATCTCATGCCGCCTTTGAAACGTTGAGTAAGTCTGTCGGCTCATGGGTCCCGCATGTCATCCTCTACGAACAATAAAAGTTTTCTTTCTCGGAGTTAATTTTTGACCCCTAATTTACTGGCTATTTTCCTTTTTCTTTTGATCTCCTCGCCCTCTCGCAACGATGAGGACGCCGTTGGCAGTGTCGGTCCCACATGTTATCCTCTATGAACAATAAAAGTTTCCTTTGATGGATTTATTTTGAACCCCTAATCAATTTCCGGATATTTTCTTTTTTTCTTTTGATGACTCGCCGCCTTGAAATCGGCGAGGATGCTTCGCTGCCTCATGGGTCCCGCATGTCATCCTCTCGATAACGGTAAATGTTTTCTTTTCTTGGATTTTGTTGACCAAACGATTTCACGGCTTATTTTTTCTTTCGATCTCCTGCGGCCTTTAA